>NW_025947463.1:0-1214 GCF_000764305.2 Hyalella azteca
AAGACCATTCCTGTTGCCATGGAAGATGAGCAGAATGCAATGTTATGAATGATGACAACAAACACCATGATGAGTTTGGCATCTCAGATGAGAGTGAAATGACGGGCAGTTTGACCAATGCCATGATATTAATGACAAATGTTCTTGCCCAAGAGTAGCTTGTGGAAACAAGTCCTCATGTGTTTTATAAAATATCTCGTATATGGGGTGGTTATGCAGAAGTATGATACAGAGGTATGGGCTATGGCGTCGACCATAAGGTTGGAGAACTCAACCTACGCGCTACATCATGTAGTGCTAATCAACTACTGCGGGGGCCTTACTAAAGGTTACCAGCCCTTATATAACCTTCAGTTCCGCCCACAACCAAAGTCTTGATCACGTGTCACGTGTCTATTATGTGTCTTTGTGACATATGATGCATGGCAAGATCTCAGTGACCGTGAGCTCAATAGCTAACTAGATCTGCTGGTAAACACATGAGGACTCGTTTCCAGAACCTTCTCTCGAAAATTCTGATAGATGATAATCTTCACTGTACATTCAGAGATATGAGCAGAAGATTTTTAAAAATTAGTCTACATCAAGTGAGTGTGCCACTTTTTAGACTAATTGACCCATTCAGTTTTCTATGCCAATTTTCTGGCTCCAAAAAGCGTCAGATTTTTTATATTTTTCCAAATGTCAGAAAATCTGCCAATCTGTCTATTAATACTAAATTGTTTAACAAATTAATCCTTGATTCTTGTGTAAAGAATGGCGTGCTTTGCATCTTCTTCCTAATGCAATATCTCATTTGCTTGCCTCAAATATTCAAGACATGTCTCGTTTTATATCATTCTACCACATAACATTTCATAATATCCATAGAAAATGCTAAATTCCGGGACAGAAATATGGTCCTGTTCTCCAACTTTACGGTCATTTTCAACCTTTGTCTTGTATTTTCTTGTGATAAATTTGAAGTCTCATCCCTTTGTTCAGGTCCATTTCAAGAACATTTTTCTTGGACACTTAAGAGTCTGTGAGTCAAGAAATTGCTGCCTAACTTACAGAACAACCTAGGTGCAAAGGATAGACTTCCATGACTCGTTTCTTCCTCCACCCTCCCAGGCAAGATCTGGTGCAGCAGGCTCCTCTGCACACCACTCTGCTGTCATTCCAGCCTACCCTTCTGCAGGCACCCTGGCAGATCCTGCGCCTTGCTCTTCTGC
>NW_025947464.1:0-58512 GCF_000764305.2 Hyalella azteca
ACCATAAACGTCACATTCATGATCAACGCGAGTTATGTCACTACTGACCTCCACCATATAACACCACATTCATGATCAATGTGAGTTCCGTCACTATAGTGATATATACCATACTAGTTACGTCACTAGTGACCTATACCATAACAGAGTTACGTCAATATAGATAACTTAACCGCACAACGTCACATTCATGATCCACGTTTTTACGTCACAATCTAATTCGATAGCTATATAATAACGGCTCCGTGCTGGGGGGTGACTTGACTGCAATATGATTCACTGGTTTTGCCGTATAATATATGGCTTATTCAATAATATAAATATCTTCAATAAATATAATGTATGATTTTTAAAGTATAATACATTACTTATTCAACATAATACACTGCTTTTACAATATTATACAAGCCTTAAAATATACAATACGTGGGTCATACAAATTAATACACATCTTTTATAATATTATACACACTCTAAAAAATACAATGCATGTGTAATATAATATAAAAACAGTGTTTATTGTTCGTGGGCACGGCTCAAAATCATGAAGCAGCAGCTGTGTGCTCAAGGCCAGCGGGCACTCAATATCGTTCGATACGAGTTGCTTTCTTCCAATCCGAGTAAAAATGATAGCGCTGTCTTAATAAAAATAATTGCGCTGTCTTAATAAAAATAATTGCGCTGCCTTAAAGTTTGCTTATGTTTTGTGCCGCGTTTTGTGATTCACGTGAACTACATCAAATCAGGCGGATTTTTCTTTCGTTTACTTTCCGATTGCATGAAAGTTTTTTGGAATGTGAGGAAGTTTGGTTAGAAGAAGTTTAAATAAAGTTCAACTGTAACAAGAAGTATTTTAACCTTTCGTGAGACTGATTATGACTTTTTAGCGACTACTTTGTGAAAATTTAATTACAGACTAAATGGGTGAATTCTAATTGTGTCTCATTGGTTCAGTACTTTGCATATTTTGCCCCATCGGGGGCTAATTTTCAATTTAAATCAGCTTTTTTAATTAATTCAATTAGAAAATTAATTTTATATTGTTAAGCGGCAATTTGGCACTTCATAATAGGATATTTCAGAGAATTAGCACTCCGTCAGCTGATTAAAATGGTAGCGTTCGGAAAAGAATAAAAATTATTTTTTTAGTTGTTAAGTATCCATTTCAGCGGTCAAGGAATGGATTGGAATTTAGCGTCATCGAAATCTATAATTTTATTTAATTTATCAAAATAAAACGAGCATTTTATTTTCCTCTGTAACTGATCGGGCCAACAATTATTAGCTGAAATATCTAATGCGTGGAAAATTTATAGTTTCACAGCAGAATTTGCAGAAAATAAATTACTACATAAAAATTCTAGTAGATTCGTCGAGCCATAATCAATTCAATTATTATTAGAATGAAAATAATTTATTTAGTTATTGCCTAACGGTTGGTATGAAAAATAGCTTCTAGTCCGGCAATTTATGAGCGGCTGTAAACTTGCACTATACGAGCCGTTCATTTTAATTCAAACCGATAATAAATTTTACTGCGACGTTTTAAATTGAGTTTCAGGAATAAATTTGTTGGCCTCATTAGGGTAAAAATTGTCCGACGCTCGATGATAAATGCGGATGATAAATACGGGTAATAAATACGGGTGATGAATACAGGTGATAATACGGGTGAAAAATACCCGTAATAAATACGGGTGATAAATACCGGTGAGAAATACGGGTGATAAATACAGGTGATAAATAAAGGTGAATGATACGGGTGATAATTACGAGTGATAAATACAAGTGATAAATACGGGTAATAAATACGGATGATAAATACAGGTGATAAATAAAGGTGATTAATACGGGTGATAATTACGAGTGATAAATACGGGTGATAATTACGGGTGATAAATACGGGTGATAAATACCCATAATAAATCTGGACGATAAATGTGGGTGATAGATACCGGTGATAAATACAGGTGATAAATACCGGTGGTATATACGGGTGATAAATGTGGGTCGGAAATACAAGTAATACAAGTAATAAACACGGGTGATATATCTGGATGATAAATGTGGGTGATAAATAAGGGTGACAATTTCGGGTGAAATATATACGGGCGATGAATACGGGTGATAAATACGGATGATAAACACCAGGAATCAGACTGAAGAAGTTATCAGGGTTCTGGCATCCGTATTGGCTGGACTAGAACTTATCATTTTTTCGGCCTCGAGCACCGACTCAATTATGGGTTTTTACTCAATTATGGGGGTTTATGAAGTGTCGGAATTAAATCACGATGCATGAATGAATTCATCTTCGCCTCGGGCAAACGGCATCAAGAATTTTTTATACCCAATTTACGTTCAGTATTTAAATTCTTTTCGCTCACAACGCTCCGCATATTGAGTAATATTTAGGAATATGATGTCATTGATGTGTGATTCGGTGGTCTTGATACCGCCGGCATGTAAATGATTCGGCATGTAAATTTTAACCCGAAGTTCAGTGAAATTTAAATTTTTTGAAATTAATTATAAACTGAAAATTTATTCATCCTTTACTGATTGAAAATAAGTTCTTATTTTCACAGCACGAATGATAGGTTAGAACATGCATGAATAGTTGGTTATCCAGCAGTTAATATACACCTCAACTATTTACTTTACATTATTTGGTAAACGCGATTAGACATTCGTGCCAACTGATCTGTGAGTTGATTCTATGATTATCTCGTGTTGGTTATGAAGCGGACATCTTTAATATTTTACACTGAACTCCTGACATCTCTAAGATAATATATTCGAAGTATAATTATGGAGATTTTTGTCGGAATCGCTTTACGACAAAGAGTCGCATTGCGTGTAGCATCATATGATGTAATGATTAGTTGGTCCACATGCTCCTGGTTTAAATTAAATCATCATACGATAAAATTAATAGATAGTCTGCAGTCTCCTGGTTTAAAGTAATTCATCATACGATGAAATGACTAGCAGTCCTCACGTTCCTGGTTCAAGTTACATCATTATTCGGAAAAATGACTTGCCAGTCTACGTGTTGTCGTGTTCAGCTGTACTACCGCACGTAAAAATCACTATAGTTAGTCCTCGCATTGTGCAATTTTTCTATGTATTCAGACTATGTATGTTCAGTATTTCGTGTGTTCAGTGGCTTATTTCTGTAACCATTCCTCAGTTAGGTTCCATGCATTTAGCCTTTGCAAGGAAAAGAGTTTTCCTCCCAATGCTTATACAGGGTGAACCAGAATTAACTGACCCTTTTAATTTGTTAATAAATAAAAAACTAAGAACGTTATGAAGTTAAAACTTGTTTTATTTAAAAGAAGAACATTTTTATGATAATATTGTATCCTAGTTTTTAGGATACAATAACTAACTAGGATACAATATTACATACAATATTTTAACTAATACATATTATTAATATATAATAAATATTTTAACTAATACAATAATAAAATATTGTAATAGGATACAATATTACCATAAAATGTTCTTCTTTTAAATAAAACAAGTTTTAACTTCATAACGTTCTTAGTTTTTTATTTATTAACAAATTAAAAGGGTCAGTTAATTCTGGTTCACCCTGTACATCTCGCTCATAACATTTACTTCACTTCAAAAGAAATAAGTCTAACAAGGAAGGGTAGATCAACGTTTGAAATCTATAAGAATTACTCAACAAATCTAGGGAGGATGGGTTAAATTACATTTGGAATTACTGGTTTTGGAATTACTCTTTTTTATCGATTTAAGATTCACTTACGTATAATACTTACTTTTCGTTGATGACCTTCAACGAATGGAAAATGACCTTCAACCATCATCGCTGATGACCTTCAACGAATGATGATGGAAAATTTTAGGTCATTTAATTACATTTCAAATGGCAGCTCAAGTGACGGGATGGAATTTGAAAAGGTTTAAAACACGAATGTTTAGATTAATCGCTTGTAATGTTCTTATCCACAGATACGAGTTTAGGTGCGAAGGCAAAGAAACGATCATTTTTTACGTAAGAAAATTACGAATACAATGATGTTATATAACATAAATCGCAAAATAATAAATTAGTTAATTACCACCTCGCGCTGTATATATTAAAAATAGGAGTTTTAGATGAAATTTTATAATTGCAGATAAAAATTATTATCTTCAAATCTCCTATTATAAATTTTTTTTTTTCACAATCATAAACAATTTAAATACGTCTTAAGAAGTAAATAATATCGATTTCGAGTCAATCCATAAACCTTTTTTTTCTCGAATTGAATGGGTTAAAGTATTTCAATATTACTTTTTCATCGATAACTAAAAAAAGAATCATTAATATGAATTAAAAAAATTATCAAATGTTTTTCTTCAGTGGCAAATATGGGTGTTGAACTTATAACAGATAATAATTAAAAATTTATAATTCTGAAAACCACATCTACGTTCGGATACACAAAATAACCGAAAATGACTACAAAAACTTAGCTCTAAGAAATTTAAGCGATTATCAACAATAATTAAGTTTTTCCGGCTTCGGCGAAAAAAAAAATGCTCATCGTCCACCAAAACAATCATCTGGCCATTCCCCTTCATCACCCCCACAGTAAAAATTGATTTGTTCAGCTTTTAAATAACGAAATATCTTTTGATAATTTGTATATTGAGATAATTTAATGCTTGTGAATAACATAGATTATTTAAATAACAACCTCATGCACCCCCGACTCAGGGTAAAGTGTCAGGGAACACCCGCGGCGCTCGGGACACTCTGCGCCTGAGCTCCGTGACGAGACGGGACGCTGGCCTCTACACCTGCCTGGCGTCCAACACCGAGGGGGACGGTCACTCCAACGCCATCATGCTGCGCGTTACTTGTGAGTCTTTCTTCATCATATGGCTCAGCCACTCCAACGCCATCATGCTGCGCGTTACTTGTACATATGGCTCAGTCACTCCAACGCCATCATGCTACGCGTTACTTGTGAGTCTTCCTTCATCAAAAGGTTTTGTTATTTTTCGCCGATGGCCGAAAGAGCAGCAGAAACGGCGGTTACGAAAATGATGGAATGAAATACTGCATCTCTTTCTTCAGTGTGAACAGAATGGCTTTTGAAAAAATCCGTCCTGCATTCCTTTTGCTTCTCAATTTTTATGTTCCTCTGCACGGTAAGGGGTTGATCAAGCAAATATCGAAAGGTAGAGCGTCTGTACGGATCTAACAACTGCTTGGCTGTAGCCGCGTTGACTGACATAGCTACTTCCCGTCGTTGAAAAAAGAGAAAAAAACTTGATCAGTCTTCGCAAAATCAATTCTGCATATTTTTTTCGACTACAATTTAATTATTAGCAACGATGTGGATGAACATCATGCGAGCTCTCATAGAAGTACTAATAGTTCTATGAGAGCTACTAGTAGTACTATTAAGAATTACTATTTAGAACTACTAGTAGTTCTATTTACAGTTACGCTCAAAATGTTGTTCAACGATCTGAAAGTACGGATCATAGTGCAAAATCAGACGCAAAGTAACCCAACATGTGGTAAAACGGCAGAATGGGTTGTGGTTAGATTGCGAAAACTGTGCTGGCAACGCGTCTTGTTCTGCTCGTAGGTTTTCAGACTCAATACGTCCTGTGGTGGAAAAAAAAGTGGAAATTAAAAGACTTGAAAAAAGAAAAAATTAAAAGAATTAAATTAAAATTAAAAATTTTATTTAAGAATATATTTTTAAGATTTAAGAATTTATTATATAATAATTTATTTATTTTTTTATTTATTTAAGAATTTATTATTATTTAAAAATTAATTAAAAGAATTAAAAGAAAAAGGAGAAGAAAAATTAAAAACATTAAAAGAAAAAATTATAAGAATTGGAAATAAAGACACTTGCATAGTCTAATTTTTTTGAGATACTCATTCGATCAATATACTAAATATTATACTCTGGTGGCAGCTGAGCGATTGGTCTTATTGTCTACGACCAAGTGCTTGTCTGCTGCCCAGGCTAACGCCATTTACTCGCTGTACGTTCAAGTTAATACCATGTGCTTTAGTATACTGTACACGCGTCCACAACATTGTCTGAAAGTTCTTCAAGCTTTGTCATCACGTCATCATATGCACAGTGTAAGAAGCAGCTATATCAGATATAACATGGGAGGAGACTGCAATAATTATACTACTAAAGAGATTTGGGTCTCTCCAACCAGCCTCTGGTCAGTATCCAAGTTCAGATGGAAGGCCGAACCTATTCAGATGGAAGGCTGATTACCTATTGAGCTGCGTGTTGCAACGGTCAAGAACGCAGCTCTAATTTGTGAGCGGAGTCGTGGTCTTCATAATGATGTTGGTAGTTGAATTGTGTAACGTATAGTTTAATATGTGATATCTCATGGAATCTTATAGGATATGCTTGGAACCTAATGCTGGATATTGTAAAAAAATAACTTGGAGCACCAAAGAGTGTTCTGTTGCTAGAATGTTTTATGGTCTCAAAGTCTATGAAATTTTTGTAATTTTCTCACTTCATATTACATTATCAAACTAAAATTTGTAGATTTTTCATTACTTATTGTAACTACTACTAAAATGCCTTCAAATCTCTAAACCAATTACTGGGCCAAAATAAAAATTTAATTTTTTATTTCATATTCATTTTCATTTTAATGGCTGATATCGGAAGGAGTTTTTCCTTTTAGTATCTTTTATGTTAGGATTCATATCAGTTACTGATCGTTTATGTAGGAGTTTATGTGGTCATTTCTGATCCCTTAGGTGATGAATTGATTTTTCTCAGGTTAAACCTTTAGTTATATTAGGTACGATCAATTGTGGAAGAAACACATTTTTTTTACTCATCAAGAATAGCACTAGCCGAAGGTTTTCACAGCTTGCTCGTGAAAAGCAAGCTTGATTCCTGATATTGCGTTATTATTTGAATCTATTAGTTACTGCTTGAGCAGTTTATTCCTTCCCGATCTATCAAAATTCTCTTTTTGCCAATTAGTACATTAAAAAATTAGGTTTGCTTCAATGCATTAATGTTTTACCAGTACGATTAAAAATTCATTCATGTACGTAGAACTATCTGGTTCTCTTTTATTGTCGGGCATGCAAATTCCAAGAAACTTGTCAAGCGAAGAAGTTAAGCACTCGTAATGTGGACCAATTGTCACACTAAAGTTTGTGTGGGCCTCTAACAGCGAAACTGCTGAGTTAGTTCCATCGTTCCATGAATCAATAATAAGTTCAAGAATCGGCAACAGGCCATGGGCCTATTTCTTCAGCGCCGACACTTCAATTCTATTCTATTCTATTCTATTCTATTCTATTCTATTCTATTCTATTCTATTCTATTCTATTCTATTCTATTCTAATAATCTTTCACGACTATAGAACGCAACTCCTTTAAATGGAACTTTGCCTTGCAAAGAAATCAGTTCGCAGGATAATTGTGCATTCCAGAGCTGCAATTAAAATAAATGACAGAACTTACTTGGTTGCTGTCTCACCACGGCATTTACATGAGCTTGCTGTTCCAAACAGATACTCTTTACAGGTCGGGTGCTATGTATTCTGCGTTCAACTAAATAATCTTTTTCTCGTATAAATAATATGCGTTTAGAAATTGCTTTTTAAAGACAACATATCTAAGGAGGCCAGTGTCTCTGATGTTACACATGTACAAAAAATTTCTTATTTTAATTTTAAATATTAAAAAAAAATTATTTTTCGATTTTTTAATATTAAAATAAAAAATGTATAAAAATTTCGTAATTGTTTATTCTGTCAATTGATTCATGCATTGTCTCCGACTTTACGCAAGTGTGCAAAATTTCCGATCGATTAGACAGTTAGAAGTGCGTTAAATATAGATTAAATAAGATTTGAAGCAGACCAACAAACAAGAAGTGAAGTTAAAGAGAAGTGTTGTCAAAAATACGCGTGATGAATACATCATGCAGAAGCTATGCATGTCTTAGAAATTGAAGCGAACTTGAGCGGATGTTTGGGAAAATAAAGGAGCGACAATACTTTCTTCCATTATCTTATCTTGAATTTGGAACCTAGAGCGAAAATAAATTATTTTTTATTGCCTTTTATACCACATAAGAGTAGACAAGTAAAAACTTAATGCAATTGGTTTTATACACGTTATGAGACGAGAATAAAAATGATACGAGCTGTAAAGAAGGTTCTTCCATAATATGAAATTAGATTGATTAATAGCGAACAGAACTGAACTGTTAAATTCAGGCAAAAAAAAAAAACAGGCAACGTTTGCAATTAAAACAAAAATATAAATTATTATATTTGGAATTCAGAGTATCCAGAATTTTACTGACTAACGATAATTTTAGAAGCTAGAAAATCACGATTTAACAAAATCTGTCATCAATGCCGTTAACTGAACAAATGGAATCACTCAAGTATGAAACTCCAAAGAGACACTTTTATAGAAATAAAGCAAACTATTGAAAGAATATTAGTCGCCATTTATCTGCATTTGATATTTCACAGCTACCCACCAAACGAAGTAAGTGCTACCCACCAAACCAAAGTAAGTGCTATAGTCTTTTGAAATGAAACTTATACCCATCAGGAATAGTCAATTGTTCACTACAAGCCTGTAAAACAATATCATCGCTAACAAAGAAATTATCGAACCTATACAAATCGAAATTTTTATAAAATTTTCACTAGTTATCAAAATTTGTATAAAATAATCACTAATGAACCCCACACATGTCCCCCCTTTGTCTGCAGACCGGCCGTACTGCAGTGACGGCCACTAATAAACATGCCACTTGTCCCCCGTGGTCTGCAGACCGGCCGTACTGCAGTGACGGTCACTAATAAACATGCCACATGTCCCCCGTGGTCTGCAGACCGGCCGTACTGCAGTGACGGCCACTAATAAACATGTCACATGTCCCCCGTGGTCTGCAGACCGGCCGTACTGCAGTGACGGATGGGTCTACGGGGACTCGTCAGACCCAAGGTTGGACGTGAATTATAATTCTTTACATTTACTATACTAATTTTCATTATATTTACCATACTTACTTATTTTATATTATTTGCTATATTTACTCAATATTATCGTTCTCATATAGCAGGGAGTGCTGTACCAAGGTGAATTATATTCATTATATTTACT
Source organism: Hyalella azteca (assembly GCF_000764305.2). Lineage (NCBI taxonomy): Eukaryota > Metazoa > Arthropoda > Malacostraca > Amphipoda > Hyalellidae > Hyalella > Hyalella azteca. The sequence continues at coordinate 9,174 of NW_025947464.1, forward strand.
ATACTCACTTATTATATATTATGTGTTATATTTACTAAATAACATCGTTCTCATATAGCAGACATTACTGTACCTAGGTGAATTATTTTCATTATATTTACTATACTTACTTATTTTATATTATATGTTATATATACTCAATAACATCGTTCTTATATTCGAGAGAGTACTGTTTAAAGGGGCCTGCTACTATAATGTTAGGTCGTGCGAAATTAATATCAATTTGAAAATTATATTCATTTCATTCATAACATCCAATTCATAATCCAGAAAATTCAATTCAACAAGGCAAATGAGTAATATTTTATTTTATGTTCTGAATTTCGCGTATAACATGGGAATTCAGTTTAATCCTGAATAATCTATGTCCAGTGACTAGAAATTCAGGTATATCGCTTATGTTCCCCATGATAAAAACTATTATAACACTATAGGGTTTCTCTCTGCACTATGTTTTAATAAGATATTCAAAGCCATCTAGATTTTGATGAGATATCTAAAGCCATTTAGCTTTGAAATTAAATGTTGTAATATCCTTCCTGCGGTGTAAGCGCATTGCCGGCGCTGTATACACTCTCCAGCGGGGGTGAAATGACTTAATTATACAAGAGAGACATCTTGTGGCGAACCCTTAATCTTGTGACGGACCCTTAATCTTGTGGCGAGCCCTTAATCTTGTGGTGGACCTTAAGATTAATCTTGTGGCGAGCCCTTAATCTTGTGGTGGACCTTAAGATTAATCTTGTGGCGAACCCTTAATCTTGTGGTGAACCCTTAATCTTGTGGCGGACCCTTAATCTTGTGGCGGACCCTTAATCTTGTGGCGAACCCTTAATCTCAGGCGCGCCATCTGTTGCGAGCGCGAGTAAAGGTTCTCGTCAAACCTCCATGAATAATATTATTTACTGAATGCTAGGTCATTAGCAAGAAATAACGAATTATTGTAGAAAATATTTGTTTGATTTATGCTCAACTGACTTTTAGATTGTGTAGGTGCATGTACATTTATTTTTTGCCAGGTTAACGCTCAGGATTACGATTAAATTATGCAATATGGAAATCACAGGCTTTTAACTGGGAATAGCATCCTCCAAAAATTTAAATAACGTATTAGGTAAATGAATCTTAACTCACTCTCGTCCTGGGTAGTTGCCATCGATATGATTAAGCAGTAAGGTTGGAATAACTCTCATTATTTATGTTCAATATTTCCATGATCAATATATCAGTTAATGTTCAATGTTTTGTCGAGATTTCTTTCACAAAAATTTAATCCTTTACACTGCAGCCCAGAGAGTCCTTCATTAAGTTTTCCTGTGAGAAGTCATGGGACGATCGCCTTAATATTTTTTTTAAAATTATTTTTCTCCATTAGTTTTCTTAACTAGCGCATAAATAAATTATTGACTATTTAATACCCCTATACAAAACAAAATCTAAATTCAACACACTCATCGTTGAAATCACTTCCGTCTGCCATTAGGTTTTTCTTCTTACCTTCTATAACACTGGAAACCTGAACATAATTTCCACTTCATATTTATATGAACGTGTAATCGGTTGTGTGCCCTACTATACACATGTGAATTCTAATTGTGTAAGATTTGCTTCTGATGGGTTTATATGTTCTTAGCCACAGTTTTGTTAGAAGTTATTGTAAAAATAATGAAATATAATTTTTCTCATTTGGTTATGAAGGTTCTGTAGTAGGCCATGCGATAGAGTGTCTGGATATCCTTGACTTGGTTTCGTTCATGGGATTTAAACAAAACAAAGCAGCTTAAGCATCAGGTTGAAAATAATAGCTTATTGAAAACCCAGCTCCACGTCCATTTAATTTCTTTTATCATGTGGAAATGTTTTTTTTTGTGACCACGTGCAATACCATTTTCACCTCACTTTAAAACTTCTTTATAACTGCGGCACCAGACTTCACGATAATTTTCTAATCAGAAAATTATGGAATTATATAACTACTTTTATGACTTCATATCTTTACTTTTTCAAAACAGTCGCTGTTATCTACAACCACACCGAAGCTGCCTCTATTATATAAATACCATTACAAATGTTTTGGGTTAATAACCTATCGTCTATTAGGCACTTGGCTAAACGTGTATTCAAGCCACTACTTGTGCATTGGCCTCTACACGTGAATATAGGCCGCTATATACATGCAACTAGACAAGTTTTGATTATGAGGCGGCCATTTGGTTTTTTAGCGGTTTTTCTCATTTATGGAAAAAATGCCCTATTGTGCTCATCATGTCCGTCCGTCTGTCTGTCCATCCGTCCGTCCGTGACTTCACGTTTTCGTCGACGAGAAAATGCGCACTCTGTCACTTATTGCAGTGAGTACTGAGTTATATTTTTTTAACAGTTTATCAAGGACCGGGAGCGGGCCACTGGCCGATCAGACCCCGTCGCTGGGGTCCGGTAAGACCCTAACGCTGCTGCCTGGTCCCGCCTCCTCGCAGGTCGCCTGCTTCGCCAGGAACACGCTGGGACACAGCCAAGTGCCGTGTCTGTACTCACTCACTGTCGTCGGTGAGTAATGAATAAAACATCGTTTCATTCGCTCATAGGGAATAAAACTTTATTTGCTTAATTTTTCATTGTCTATTCACTGATTTCTATCTGTGATAAATATGTATAACGTCCACTCATTCACTTATTAGGAATAGAACACCAGCTATTAAATTTTTCAACATCTACTGACTCACTGTCGTCGGCGAGTATAGGGGACAGAACTTCTACTCCTTCATTCATGGGGAATAGAACTCCATCTATTCAATTAGTCATCATCTATCCACTCACTGTTGTCGCTGAGTGGTAAAAGAAGAAGCAGCTTTTTTGCCTCTCGTACCAGTGAGCTGTCGTAGGAGAGGAACTATATTCCTGAACAGCACTTTTGTGAGTAATCGGTGAAATTTGTGTCGTATTTTGTATTCAGTTAGCATTCAGTTAGGAATTTAGCATCGAGCACACAGCATGAAATGGAATTTTGTTCTGCATACAATTTGTGTGTGTAAATTCTCCTATTTTCGCCGTTTATACATCAAGAATATTGCATAAATTTCACTTATTTATCTATATAAGAAACTGCTGAGCGCTAATCTAAGTCTGATTTCATAGGTTTAATATTAAGAGAATGATGATAATACTAGCCCTCATAAACTTATCATAATATTCGCGATTTTTAAGGGACCAAAGAGTTATTAATATGAAAGTGGTTTTTAAGGATCCTGTTTTTCACATATATTTCGAATGACCAATTTTGTCCCAAATGTGATTTGGGAAGAGCAAGATTTATAACAAAGTCTAATTTCTGAGTTAAAAAGTTTTAACCAAAACATTCATATTAATGATATAAATTCTATATTAATTCATTACAAGTTATTCTTCTCAACTGTTTGCAAGTTTCACATTAGGATTTGAACACCTAGTACTCGAAAAATTTCTAAAATTAAGATTTGCGCAAATAATTGTAAAATTTTGTTGAAAATCTTTAAACACAAAATTAATTTTCAGAATAACAACAATTTTAAAACCCCATCACCGCGAGTGAAACATTTGGCAGACTCCTGTATTTCCTGTACTATTTAGTGCTTTTCAGCGCAACTTTTATCTAAGGCAGGAATAATTGAATACGCGTTCATCAGGTTTCTTTTATTTCTTCATAATCCCAGATGACACGGTTTCTGGAAAGAAACCAGTACAAATACAAAAATTCATACTAAAACAAACAAAAGGTCATTGAATATATAAACTATATTCGCAAATATTAAACATTACAGTAAATAACCAAGGCTTTCTAAACGGCAAAGAAATATTCAAACAAGAGAACTAAGCTCACCAAAATTCGTTCCTGAATAAAGTTTGGTCTGTACTGCGCAGCCGACAGGTGACTAATGAGCGAAAATGCAGCAAGACCACGGAATTAAACTACTATTCTAAAGCAAATGTTGCGTTCACAACAGATAGAAACGAATAGCACAAAATAACGAAGAATTAATGCTCCAGTTGACATCCCTCGATCCGTATCCTTAGATCCCCCTCCGCCACCAAAGGACTGCCTGGTGCAAGTGAAAAGTCCTACCAGGCTGGAAATATCCTGCAATCAGGTCCTGTGGGGCAGCTCATCCACACCGGATTACAACTCCAGCTCCCTCAGCCATCCTCCTGAAAACCAACTGACGTTTGCTCATGCCGCCAAAGATCTCCAACTGAACGATGCCAAGAGCAATAAATCTGATGCAAGAAACTCCATCGAAATCGGCACGAGTGCCAAGCCGAGACAAGACGTGGTCCAGCCGGGCCAAGACGTCTGGTTCGGCCCTGTTCTGCACCGGTTCGGCTCGGTTCTGCACCAGTTCGGCCCGGTTCTGTACTGGTTCGGTTCGGTTCGGCGCTGGTTCGGCCGACAAGACGTGGCCAAGCCAAGCCAAGTCGTGACCAAGCCGAGCCAAGACGTGGCCAAGCCGAGCCAAGACGTGGTCCAGCCGGGACAAGACGTGTCTTCGGCGCCATCGCCGGGACAACTCGGCTTCGTCAGGTCATCTGAAGTCAGACCAGTTACGAAGCTGGAGGTGAGACATTGTACTCCGATTATTACGAGTTTATTTCGCTAGCACATTTCTGGACACGGTATTGCCGGGTCCACGAGCTTATTAATATAGGAAACGGGAGAAGAATTTCATGAATAAATTGTTTAATTAGTTAGGCAGGAAAGTCTGCCTATAATGAATTAATTCCTGCTATATTTTGTGCTATGAATACCTAATAAATTACTACGTTTCTGCAAGCTGATACTGAAGCACACATCATCGATGGTTGAATTTTTAATTTATCTAAGTCAACGCATTCTAAAAATCGATACTATTGAACCTAGCTGAATGAATATATCGGATAAAGAATTACTTAGTATCGATATAAATTAATAATTCGGCACTCGATACTCACTTCATTTAAAGGAAATCATAAATGTATTAAATTGGGGTAAATTTTCATTTTAATGATTGCTGAGAAAATCTATGGTTACGTCCAGGTGTGGAACGCAATGGGGGACTTGCTAGTTAACATTTCATCAAAAACTCCCGAGTTCTCCGTGAGAGGTCTGCCCCCGGCCTCGAACTTGACCCTCAGACTGTACACTTCATCCGAAGAAATTTCATCGACTCCCGTGGTGCTGCAAGCCACGACTTTGGCGCTGCCGTCTTCACGGTCAAGAGGTAAATAGATAATAAATAACGGCCATGTATATCATCTAAGGTACGTCCAAGACAAGACTATGAAGCTGCCGTCTTCACGGTCAAGAGGTAAATATAATATAATAACGGCCATATATATTATCTAGGGTGCATCCTGTACAGGACTATAACGCTGTCATCTACACGGTTAAGAGGTAAATATATAATAAATAACGGCCATATATATCATCTAAAGTACGTCCAAGACAGGACTATAAAGCTGCCGTCTGCACGGTCAAGAGGTAAACAGATAATAAATAACGGCCATGTATATCACCTAAGGTACGTCCTGTACAGGACTTTGACGCTGCCGTCTGCACGGTCAAGAAGTAAATAGATAATAAATAACGGCCATGTATGTATATCACCTGAGGAATGTCCAAGCCAAGACTTTGACGCTGCCGTCTTCACAGTCAAAAGGTAAATAGATAACGACCATGTATAATAGTGCAAGGTCTGTCAAATAATGAGTGATCGAGCGGCGAAGAAAATATCATATTCATTGTGATATTCATTGTTTTATTTATTGTGATATTCATTGTGATATTCATTATGATGAAGGCACATACATTGTGTTCTAGCACTCAAGCATTAGATTTTATGTACTTAGTCTTTATTTTAGAACAAAAGGCTGGCTGTTAAAACGTATCAGTAATTCATTTTGTGGCTTAACTTTGTGAACGAAATTTGAAAAAAACTCACTTCCATTTTTTCAATATAACAAGTTTTTCGATATTTTATGAGATTAGTTCTGGTTTTTATGAGCGTAAATTGCATATGAATTTTTCAATGAAAAATACACACGGACCAGCTCTAGGACGAGTCATATTTGTTCAAAGGCTACCCGATATACCAGCACCGAGTGTTATCGACATGCAATGCACCGAGTGCATTTCAGAAGCCTTTCGCAGGTCATGCATTTTGGACATGCCACGTGTCGTCTTTGCGGCGTTATAGACGCATGGTGGATAGATGGCTCAAACTATTGCTAATTGCGTCTTTGAGTAATAAGCTCTGCCAAAACTCTCCTCTGGTAGCAAATTTTTCTAGGGTTCCTGTTTTAGCGCATTTTCTCATTTATAGAAAAAATGCCCTACTGTGCTCGTCATGTCCGTCTGTCCGTCCGTCAGTCTGTCCGTGACGACATGTTTTCGTCGACGAGAAAATGCGCTCTCTGTCACTCATTGCAGTGAGTACTGAGTTATATATTTTTTATTTTAAAGTTTTTTCTTGCCTGTTTATACTCGTGCGTGCTGCAAAAAAGTTATAATGAAGGGTAATTCTTCACGTCGTTGTTAAGGTTAAATAAAAAATCGCATAACATAAATAAAACCACGGCCCATTGAGTGAACAATTTTATGACATTATCATCGTGAAGACTTTCTACTTCTGATAATAAAATGTTATTGATATACATATTCTGATATTCATATATATTAACATATAATATATATATATGTATATATATATTAATATAGATTTTGATAACTTTTGCTCATGATAAATTTATAGATTAAAACATTTGAGGTTTGAACAACATTTATTGCGAGATTTCGTGTCCTTTTGCATGAGTGTTCAAATTAAAGTCAAGTTAATTAGATGCGATCCCTCAACTTAACTCCATCATCGAAATATAAATGCACCTTAATTGGCTATTTTAAATTCAGTTATATTTTTATGAATAATAGAGGAATCTAGAACGTTCAAGCCCTGTTTTCAATTTATATGGATTCCACTAAAAAATCTAAAACTTCAATTCGATGTCCACGTTGTCATGGCAATATCCATACACGATGGATACGGTGGATATGCGATAGAATAATAACCCTCTATACTTATTTTCAATATTTTGGTTCTGGGCCAACAATGTGATATTTCGAAATTGGAAATATTTTTTTAACACGTTAGAAGCAGCACGACCCAGTGGCGGGTTGCAGGATCTTTTTTCTTAATAAATTCCGAAATTTATTTCTTTTAATTGCATTGACCGGAAAAATATGATTCTTCTCTAAAATTAAAAAAACGAAAAAATGAAGATTTAATTTTTCTACTGGGACTGTACAAATTTACTTGTAAATATTGAATAAGAGGCATTTTTTTTGTCCGCGGACTTGGCCGTTTTTAGGCCATCTGGCAACCGTGGTGGGTCGTGCTGCTGCTGCACTTAACGAGTTAAATTGTAGTTTCACCTGCTAGACCTTTTTTTCCTTCACTGGCATTCCTAATCGTTTCTATTCCTAATCTCCATTCCTAATCTTTCTCAACTTCTTTACTCGATCACATCTTCGCTTGATCTCTTCTTCGCTCGATCACTTCTTCGCTCGATCACTTCTTCGCTCGAACACTTTCATCAGAGCAAAAATAATGCGATCGGAAATGCTCTGTTCTTAAATCACGTTATGAAGAGCCAAAAATCCAAGTTCATATCGGCACCAAAAACAAAATAATTCACTATTTCTCTTTAAAACTTTTCCTTCATGTCTTAAAATGAACACACGTTGGCAGGATCATTTGGATGCATACCCGCAGAGCAAACGTGGATTGAATTTATGACAAAAAAAAAATTATTTTTAAGTAGGTACGGAGGTTTCGCCAGAGATATGATTATAATTATTGATGAAGCTATTTAATAGTGAATAGAATTGTGAATAATAATAATATAATAGAATGGTGAATATTAAAATCACTTGTTTGCTTGAATCGCAAGTTAACCAGGAATTTAAAAGCAAAGAAAATACCACAAAAATTCACCATATCTTTATAAGAATATCTTTCCCTACTTTGGACCCGCATCTGAGACTGTGTCAAAGGAATTAAAAGTTTTATTTGCCAAATATCTTCCGGATGTAAATCTTCATGTGTTGCTGGTTAACAATTTTAGAATCGGCTCTTTTTTCAGGTATAAGGATATAATAATAATAATAATAATAATAATAATAATAATAATAATATAATATTAATGACAATAATAATAATAATAATAATTCGATAATTCTATGCGCCAGGCAGCGCTGTCGGCCAGCGTAGTGCAAAGCTCACGACAACGTGTCGTCGGCTTCTGACTTTGCTTCTATTATCTATTAAATTTTTTACTCATTAGAAATTGTTTAAATGGAATTCGAGCATTCAAATTATTGATATACAGCAAATAAAAGTATTTTATGATAAAATACCGTTTAATTATTTCAAAGTCGAATTGGATACGACTTCGCTAACGGAAATTGAACTTCCGCTGCGTTCTTTTGAGCGACAAATTATCCTGCAAAGTAAAATGGAAAGATGAACCAAATGGAATCTTTCTTTCTAAAATATTCCTTTAAAAAATATTAGCTCCTATAAAATTCGCCCGTCTGATGTGCTACAATAAAAAATATATATATGAGCCTACGGAAGCACATGTGCGAGGTCAACATAGTTAAACATTCTCAGGCATAACTCTGTTATCATGGGATATTTGTCCAACGTTAGGCTGCCGTTGTTTGTATTCATTTTAAAAATTCAACTACGGAATATTAGAATTTTTCTATATGATTAAGGAGATTTGAAAACGAAGCTTGTTAGACAAATATTTAACTTTCGGTGTGTAAAATGGAAGTCACTGATAATAAAATTATATTTATTTATTTCGCAATAATTCATCTATCTCTTTATTAACATTTATATACGTTTTAATAATTGTTACTTTGATCTGCTGTGATATTTGAGACTACACATTCTAAGCCTATATTTGCCTGGTGACCGACAATGCAAATGATTATTCACACAATACAGTCATTCATCCCTTCCACTATTCAGGCATTCAAGCTGACGATGTGTAAGATGAATAATTTTTCAGTTCATTCTGAATTGACACTATAAATTCATCGTCGCTACTATAAAGTATAGACAAACAATAGCAGATTGATAACAAATTTTTGCTATTCTATAAATTATTTAAGAATTTCCTATTATACAAAAAATTATTAATGAAAATTTTTAAATATCTGTGTAACATGCCGGATCCCGTATAAAATATTGACAAACGATATCATATCGATTACAAACTCGTATTATATTATGTGATTATAAATTTACTTGTACTATATTAAAGATTATTTATAAAACTTCCATTGAATGACAACATCCCAATAAAAAATGCGATTTCAAATGGTTGCCTGAATACGCTGAAGGCAACATAAGCCTCGCTGAAGGCAACATAAGCCTCGCTGAAGGCAACATAAGCCTCGCTGAANTGGGGACAATCGGTTTGGGGACAATCGGTTTGGGGACAATCGGTTTGGGGACAATCGGTTTGGGGACAATCGGTTTGGGGACAATCGGTTTGGGGACAATCGGTTTGGGGACAATCGGTTTGGGGACAATCGGTTTGGGGACAATCGGTTTGGGGACAATCGGTTTGGGGACAATCGGTTTGGGGACAATCGGTTTGGGGACAATCGGTTTGGGGACAATCGGTTTGGGGACAATCGGTTTGGGGACAATCGGTTTGGGGACAATCGGTTTGGGGACAATCGGTTTGGGGACAATCGGTTTGGGGACAATCGGTTTGGGGACAATCGGTTTGGGAACAATCGGTTTGGGGACAATCGGTTTGGGAACAATCGGTTTGGGAACAATCGGTTTGGGGACAATTGGTTTGGGGACAATCGGTTTGGGGACAATCGGTTTGGGGACAATCGGTTTGGGGACAATCGTTTCGGGAACAAACGATTTGAGAACAAATGGTTTATGGACAAACGGACTAAAGAGATTATGGATTTCACGGAGTTAGTCTGGTCCCGAAACGAGAACTACTTAAAGGAATGTAGGCCGGATTCATAAGAAAGAAGTCGGACATAATCTCTGAGTCTATAAGTTATCGATGCTATCATTTGCTACCATATTTCATCATAATATCATGCCTTCATAAGCTCTCATATGCCATCAAAATATCAATGCCATAATATCACTAGACAGTGCTGAGTTAGCGAGTGTTGATAGACTGTGTGAAGGTGAGTAGCATCAGAGATCACAATGGCATGAATGAAAGGAAACTAATGAGTTAAAAGCAGCGCTGAATTTTTTTTTATTATAAATTAAATTTGTATTTTTCCCTTCTTTGATCGCAAATTTTCTAAATTTCGCTTGCTAAGAGAGTTAATGAGCAATAAATAAATTATAATTGTGTCTCGCATTTAATAAAGATATACACCAGTAATATCACTTAATTGTGCTGCCGAATCTTCTCTTCTCGATCGTGTCAGTTGCAAAAGTTCTAATGGCTACTTTCATATATTTTTCTAAATTTATACGGACATTTTTAAAAAATATATTAATATATAAATTCAATAACGATAATAATAAAAACCCCCATTCACTCATTCATTTGTACCTCCTTTCTATTATATGCTTATCGGTTTTTTTTACGACGAGCTCTGCATTTGCCGCCTGTCAGACGAACCAACTGAGGTGACGGAAAATTCAGACCATTAAATCAACAAAGAAATTTTTATATGTTTGAAACAGGTACACATAAATTAAAACATATGAAATATGTGATCTCATTTTTAGCGCTTTTCTCATTGATGAAAAAATGCGCTATTGTGCTCGCCGTCTCCGTCCGTCCGTCTGTCTGACTGTCCCTCTGTCTCTCTGTCCCTCTGTCTGTCTGTCTGTCCGTGACTTCACGTTTTCGTTGACGAGAAAATGCGCTCTCTCTCACCCACTGCAGAGAGTACCGAGTTATATTTTTAATTTAATATTCACGACATTTGCGGTGCGTCCAGGGGAACCCACGGACGCTGAGGTGGTGGTAGAGACGCCCGTGGTGTCGCCCACCTCGTCGCCCCTGACGTGGCTGGCGGCCGCCGCGGCGGGCGCTGTGTTGCTCTCATTAATTCTGCTCGTCGTGGCGGTGGTGCTGCTCCTCGTCAGACGAAGCAGGAGGAGGACGAGGAAGAGACGAGACAGTCGTGCTGAGCAGCATGGCAGCACGGATGGTAACGACGAAGCAGTCACCACGGCAGTGGAGGCGTCGGAGGAGTCTGGTAGCAGGGAGACTGGTGAGAAAACTTGGAGAAAATAATAAACTGTTTTCTTTCATGTTTTAAATGAAATATTACTGAAAATAATTTTTTTAAAATTTACTAAATTTTTGAATGAAATGTATTGCGTTTATATGTACAATAAATGTCCGTAATAAATGAGCAATAAATTTTCAAGGAAAGTTGTGCAACAAGTGAACCAAAAATTCTCAACTAACATTTTAATGGGTGCAGCGAGGATTGACAAAAATCTAACACTCTGATTTGCATTTCATAATGTTCTGAAACATATAAGCTTTATGCTTTTGAAAATACTGCATACTTTAAATATTTTCCTTCAATTCAATGATTTTCAATTAGAATTTGACATTGTTTTATTGCAAAATTCGGGACTGATGTGGCCAGCTTCAAGCCTCGACAGCTCCTCGTTAGTCCACAACAGTTCGGTTCAACATAAGCGCTTTTGGACCAATTAAAAATATGCTATCACTCAATAAAATGAATGTATCATAAAGTCCGAAAATCGACACTCTCTAACCCATAGCACTAGCGGACGTGGCGCTTATCCGCCCGTTTGCTAGACTAAACTGCATCACTATGACCCACAAAAGGCGACAAGTCTCATTTTAGACAATGTCGCACTTAGTTAGAGCAGTGAATAGCATAGAAATTCGTGGAAAATTTCCCTGGAATATTCGTGTTCACAGATATAACGTCACAACCAATGGCTAAATATTAACACTCGAAAAACGGAGTACATTGAAAGGCGTGCAATAAACTAAGGCTCATCCAAGCCGTTTATTTAAGCCAAAGCACCATATGTTCGTCAATATACTAACCTCGTTTGGTATTAAGAGCTTTCATCAAGTAATTGTAGCTATGGAATTGCTAGAGTCAACGGCGAATATATGAAGAAACAAAAATCCTCCATCCGCCCAGGAATTGCATCCAAAAATCCTCTCAAAAAGCAAGAATTTCGCCGTGCATGACGAACCACTTTTCGCGACCGACGTATTTAATTGGTACTTTTGATGAACGATCTATGCAAAATGAATGACATTGTCAAATTATTGGCATCAGAGTTTATAAGATATCACAAAATTACAGAATTGGTTTATACCAGAGCCGGTATGAATCTCAACCATGATTCTTTCAAGATTTACAAAACGGGATTCACGACACTCTAAAGTTTAAACCCTACTTTTTAGCAATCCCTATATAAAAAAATATAACTCAGTACTCACTGCAGTGAGTGAAAGAGAGCGCATTTTCTCGTCGAAAACGTGGTTACGGACGGGCGGACAGACAGACGGACGGACATGACGAGCACAATAGCGCCTTTTTTCCATAAATGAGAAAATGCGCTAAAAACATATGACATTGTTTGATGATAAAATAATAAATTAACTTTAACTTGTTATTTTTTATTAAATAAACATAAAACTTATATCGGCGACCCGCAATCGAAAAGTTGACGCACTCCTCCAGGACAGGTGCGGTGCTGTGATATAGCATGCAAGTTCCCAGAAGCGGTCATCGGAAACTTAGATGTTGCCATCGAGATGCGATCTAAAACACGAAGTCTTGTAGAAGAAATATCCGACTGCTACATCAAGAAAACAAAGATTGAATATTTACACAACCATGCATGAACGTAACAATAGATTATCAGAATCAGAAAACAAGCATAAATTTATTTTGTTAACATATTTTTCGTTTGAAAATATGTTTTCAAGCGATGTTTTAGAATAGATTTTAGTGTTGATTATTTACACAATATTTGTTGTTGGTTGTCGCAGTTACACTGGAGGAGAGCGAATTTTGGATCCGACCTGCAGGCCTACGGAAACAGCCGACCTCTCATGGATCACCTAAGGTAAAATATTCACAATTAAATTATTTAATTCAAAATATAATAGTTAACAATATATATCAATTGGATGCTATGCTAATAAGAGGAAGTTGGAGCGATCGATCAATATTGAGGAAACGAACTCAATACCATGCAAACAATAGTTAAATATCAACGAATAGATCGCAATTGATTCCATATTTGTACAAAATTATTACAAATATGTCAACCCTTGAATTTCATATGTTCCATTAAAATAAATTTACAGCAATTGAAAAATCGTTGAAGAAGTCGAAGTATACAAATTTTCTTGTACGACTCAAGTAGATGAGTAGATATTCGGTGAATAGATGAGTCTAAAAGTAATAAGATTGGATGGACACATTTTTTATTAAAATCGCTGGCTTCTTAGTAGCTTCGATTTAAGCGCTTACGAAATTGAGCGGCTATGTAACTCGGGAATTCAGTCAAAGAACATCATTTAAATATTGACATTAGGTAATCTGGAATTTACGAATCACAAATTTTAGTCTCTTAAATCTTAGTGTAGCTTCCAAATACTAACATACATGCAATATAGAAATAATATTTCAATTGATATTGAATACAAAATTTCCTTTTCCCGAAATTTGAAGCATAAAATTCGGCTATCTTCAGCCTGGAAGCCTAAAATTTTTAGAAATTAAAATTAATGATTCATCATATGATATTGGACGCCGTTATGTTCATGCGGCGGTGTCTTTGCAAAACGAATTATTAAGAAATCTATTTCGCTTTAAAGTCTTTCCTTTAATTGCATGAAAGTTCTCTATTTTTTGAGTTACAGGAAGAAAAATCACTATCTACATTTATGAATAACATATATAATTTCAATATACCACACCTACAAAATACAGAAATTTATTAAATTATTAGAAAATATTCAAATTGTTGGTCCAGCAAATAACTCAAAAAAGCAAACTGTTTCACTGTTTCATCATTCCAGTTCTCAAGAAGCCCTGCTTATACTTCATCCAGTTCACCGCTCCAGAAATTTTCTGTTCCATACCAGAGTTGCAGCGCTACTGTTCTTCATACTGCGAACACCGCCAGTGGAGTTCACGCCTCGCCTCACGTGTTACCAATGAGTGTTCACAACATTATGGGTGGTGTTCACACCCTGGTCCCGGTTATTCCATCACCACACAACACCATGAGTGGTGTTCACACTCAACTCCTGTTCACACCATCACCACAAAGTGATAACAGTGCAGCTTATTCCAAAGCAGGTAGTCTAGTGATGCCAAGCGTCTGTCACGGAAATTCTAATGATTTCCAGCCAACCGCCCTAAATCCATTTTCCATGCAAAATAATGTACGGTCTTTTTCTGGCAACAATTTTTCAATATCCAGTGGAACCTCCACCATGACGAGTAATGTTCAGAACCTGTCCAGTTATATATATTCGACAAATAGCAATGCTTTTTCGATGCCCATTTCTGTACATTCAACCCCTAGCAATGTTTTTTCGATACCCAGTACTCAACAATCAAACCTTAGCAGTGAAATATGGACAGCCAGTGGTAAACATTCAACCCCTAGCAATGTTTTCTCGATGCCCAATACTGTACATTCAACCCCTAGCAATGTTTTCTCGATGCCCAATACTGTACATTCAAACCCTAACAATGTTTTCTCGATGCCCAATACTGTACATTCAACCCCTAGCAGTTTTCTACCCACGTCTACCACTGTTCGCTGCACGCCCAGCGATGTTCACAATGTTCCCATTTGTACACATGCACCGTGCACAGCCTCGGTCCCCAGCCAGCCCGCGATCCCTAATCTCATGAGTGGGACTGCTTCTCAAGAAGATGATCTACTCCCTAACCGATAATAGTCTAAGTTTAGTATGACACTTAAATGTAGATTTATCTATAAGATTTAAATACAAGTCTATACTAGAAGACATTAACTTTCTGTTAAAGTTAAAGGAGAAGAGAGAATGTATGTATGTTCTAATTAAGTTCCACGTGATATCTGTTCCTTTGTTATGCAAATTCAAGAAAATTTATTGGCTAAAAATTACGTGAAATTTGAGTTATTGACTGCAGGTAATCGAGAAATGCTAATTTTATGAGATTTAATATTATTTTATATTATCTCTGACATCGAATTCTAAAAACTTTTATTAACGGTATTGAATGTTTTATGAGTAAAAAACCTTTGAAAGCTCATCGAACGAATCTATTCGCTATTTTCAAACTGAAATAGAATTTTTTTAAACGATCCTACAATTCATTTGTTTTCAATTATACTGATGCGTGAATGAGTGAAAGTCGGCCACTTTACGATTATGTTTAATTTCGATAATGTGAGAATATTTGGTTAAAATGGGCCATTTGAAAATAACACTATATCGAAGAAGAGAGGAAATGAATATGATTTATTGTTTAACGAGAAAATTCCTTCGTAAGTTACGAACAATCGCTTTTGAATGATCTGTGGAACAATAAAAATAAATGTTAACCCAACGCAGAAATACGCGAAACTTCACTTATTATTTTCAATGGTTATGAGTTAGTTAATACTATGTCTTACGTAGTAGAGGCAAAACAATGAAATGATTTGGTTTACTATAAAGCATTACCAGTGCGTAAAACAATTAAATCTTTCAGCATTTCAATAATTCTATACCTGCCATTTCAAGTTTCAAGAAATATCGGTTCATTTTTAAATGGAAACATTTACTATTTTAAAGTCAAAAAATGCTTTAATGACAAAATGTTTCATCTCAAGTTTAACTTTATGATGTTTGTTTTCACAGATCCAGTTATTTAATCGGTGTGTACATGGCTTAAATGTTCGCCAATAAACAACTGGGGAATGTCAATCCTATAACATTTTTACTTTAATAAAAGAGAATATCAATTGTTCGCGTCCTGTTAATCACCCATTTTAGAGGTAAGGATCATTAATTAATAACAAGCCTATATAATTAACTTTTTACTGCGTGATTGATTCAGAATACAGGATGAATAAAAGAAAGGGATGAATATGAACAAATAAAAATCAATGACTGAGATAGAATTACAAGTGAATGAGTGGAACAGATGGAATATAATAATTTGTGATGACAAGCCTACGCCTTGCTGCAACCCGTTTAATTCGCAGTTTCATTTAATTTTATTAATTTGATTAGATAATTAGGAAGATAAGGGAAAAATTCTATGATATCATGAAGATTCTTTGAGGTTCGTTCGTAAAATGGCCACCGAAAAAATAATTTACATCATTGCCCATGATTGGTCGCAAACGAGCAATTGGAATTTAATTTCGTAATCAATTTAACGCGGAGAATAAAAAAATGTTATCAGTGTTCTCAGTCGTAGCTCTATACTATTGCAATTCATCCTAGTAGCTGCCAGCCACTCATCCTAGTAGCTGTAAGCCAATCATCCTAGTAGCTGTAAGCCAATCATCCTAGTAGCTGTCAGCCAATCATCCTAGTAGCTGCCAGCCAACCATCTATAGTAGCTGTCAGCCAATCATCCTAGTAGCTGTCAGCCACTCATCCTAGTAGCTGTCAGCCACTCATCCTAGTAGCTGTCAGCCACTCATCCTAGTAGCTGTCAGCCACTCATCCTAGTAGCTGTCAGCCACTCATCCTAGTAGCTGTCAGCCACTCATCCTAGTAGCTGTCAGCCACTCATCCTAGTAGCTGTCAGCCACTCATCCTAGTAGCTGTCAGCCACTCATCCTAGTAGCTGTCAGCCACTCATCCTAGTAGCTGTCAGCCACTCATCCTAGTAGCTGTCAGCCACTCATCCTAGTAGCTGTCAGCCACTCATCCTAGTAGCTGTCAGCCACTCATCCTAGTAGCTGTCAGCCACTCATCCTAGTAGCTGTCAGCCACTCATCCTAGTAGCTGTCAGCCACTCATCCTAGTAGCTGTCAGCCACTCATCCTAGTAGCTGTCAGCCACTCATCCTAGTAGCTGTCAGCCACTCATCCTAGTAGCTGTCAGCCACTCATCCTAGTAGCTGTCAGCCACTCATCCTAGTAGCTGTCAGCCACTCATCCTAGTAGCTGTCAGCCACTCATCCTAGTAGCTGTCAGCCACTCATCCTAGTAGCTGTCAGCCACTCATCCTAGTAGCTGTCAGCCACTCATCCTAGTAGCTGTCAGCCACTCATCCTAGTAGCTGTCAGCCACTCATCCTAGTAGCTGTCAGCCACTCATCCTAGTAGCTGTCAGCCACTCATCCTAGTAGCTGTCAGCCACTCATCCTAGTAGCTGTCAGCCACTCATCCTAGTAGCTGTCAGCCACTCATCCTAGTAGCTGTCAGCCACTCATCCTAGTAGCTGTCAGCCACTCATCCTAGTAGCTGTCAGCCACTCATCCTAGTAGCTGTCAGCCACTCATCCTAGTAGCTGTCAGCCACTCATCCTAGTAGCTGTCAGCCACTCATCCTAGTAGCTGTCAGCCACTCATCCTAGTAGCTGTCAGCCACTCATCCTAGTAGCTGTCAGCCACTCATCCTAGTAGCTGTCAGCCACTCATCCTAGTAGCTGTCAGCCACTCATCCTAGTAGCTGTCAGCCACTCATCCTAGTAGCTGTCAGCCACTCATCCTAGTAGCTGTCAGCCACTCATCCTAGTAGCTGTCAGCCACTCATCCTAGTAGCTGTCAGCCACTCATCCTAGTAGCTGTCAGCCACTCATCCTAGTAGCTGTCAGCCACTCATCCTAGTAGCTGTCAGCCACTCATCCTAGTAGCTGTCAGCCACTCATCCTAGTAGCTGTCAGCCACTCATC
This sequence comes from Hyalella azteca, assembly GCF_000764305.2. Lineage (NCBI taxonomy): Eukaryota > Metazoa > Arthropoda > Malacostraca > Amphipoda > Hyalellidae > Hyalella > Hyalella azteca. The sequence continues at coordinate 27,095 of NW_025947464.1, forward strand.
CTAGTAGCTGTCAGCCACTCATCCTAGTAGCTGTCAGCCACTCATCCTAGTAGCTGTCAGCCACTCATCCTAGTAGCTGTCAGCCACTCATCCTAGTAGCTGTCAGCCACTCATCCTAGTAGCTGTCAGNAACATAAGCCTCGCTGAAGGCAACATAAGCCTCGCTGAAGGCAACATAAGCCTCGCTGAAAGCAATATAAGCCTCGCTGAAGGCAACATAAGCCTCGCTGAAGGCGCAGATAGCAACGTGCAGTTCGCGTGCGCGGCGCGATAACTTCTGCCGGGGACATCGATCAGTCCCTGCCTAAATCTTGGCCGGCACATCGACGGCCAACGAAAAGCTGACTGGAACCCGCTGATAAATCTGCCATGATCGTCTGCTGAGAGCTGCTGCACTGGCGTTAAACATGGGGCGGTGGCTTGAGATGACGTGACATAACATTTGCTGAGGGTAGACGTTTTGGGGCAAATGGTTTGGGGACAAATGGTTTGGGGCAAATGGTTTGGGGCAAATGGTTTGGGGACAAATGGTTTGGGGACAAATGGTTTGGGGACAAATGGTTTGGTGACAAATGGTTTGGGGTAAATGGTTTGGGAAAATGGTTTGGGGCAAATGGTTTGGGGACAAAGGGTTTGGGGCAAATGGTTTGGGGCAAATGGTTTGGGGGCAAATGGTTTGGGGACAAACGGTTTGGAGACAAATGGTTTGGGGCAAATGGTTTAGGGACAAATGGTTTGGGGCAAATGGTTTGGGGCAAATGGTTTAGGGACAAATGGTTTGGGGCAAATGGTTTGGGGACAAATGGTTTGGGGACAAATGGTTTGGGGACAAATGGTTTGGGGCAAATGGTTTAGGGACAAATGGTTTGGGGCAAATGGTTTGGGGACAAATGGCTTGGGGACAAATGGTTTGGGGGCAAATGGTTTGGGGACAAATTGTTTGGGGACAAATGGTTTGGGGCAAATGGTTTAGGGACAAATGGTTTGGGGCAAATGGTTTAGGGACAAATGGTTTGGGGCAAATGGTTTGGGGACAAATGGTTCGGGGACAAATGGTTTGGGGACAAACGATTTGAGAACAAAAGGTTTGGGGACTAATGGTTTGGGGCAAATGGTTTAGGAACAAACGATTTGAGAACAAATGGTTTGGGGACAAACGGATTAAAGAGATTATGGATTTCACGGAGTTAGTCTGGTCCCGAAACAAGAAGTATTTAGGAATGCAGGTCGGATTCATAAGAAAGAAGTCGGACATAAACTCTGAGTCTATAAGTTATCGATGCTATAAGATGCTACCATATTTCATCATAATATCATGCTATAATATGCTACCATATGTCATCAAAATATCAATGCTATAATATTACTTGACAGTGTTGAGTTAGCGAGTGTTGAGGATAGACTATGTGAAGGTGAGTAGCATTAGAGATCACAATGGCATGAATGAAAGGTAACTAATGAGTTAAAAAAATGCAGAGCTGAATTTTCTTTTTATTAAAATTAGATTTGGATTTCCCCCTTTTTGATCGCGAATTTTCTAAATTTTGCTTGCTAAGAGAGTTAATGAGCAATAAATAAATGATAATTGTGCCTCAAATTTAATAAAGATATTCACCAGTAATATCACTTTATTGTTCAGCCGAATCTTTTCTTCTCGGTCGTGTCAGTTGCGAAAGTTCTAATTGGCACTTTCATATATTTTTGTACATTTATACGGACATTTAATAAAAATATATTAAATATAAAATTTAATGATAATAATAATAAAAACCCCATTCACTCATTCATTTGTACCTCCTTTCTATTCTCTGTTCATCGGATTTTCTTACGACCTGCAGCTCTGCATTTGCCACCTGTCCAGACGAACCAACAGATGCTGAGGTGGCGAAAAATTCAGAGCATTGTATCCACAAAGAATTTTTCATATGTTTGAAACAAAGGTACACATAAATTAAAACATATGAAATATGTGATCTAATTTTTAGCGCTTTTTCTCATTTATGAAAAAATGCGCTATTGTGCTCGCCATATCCGTCCGTCTGTCCGTCTGTCTGACTGTCCCTCTGTCTCTCTGTCCGTCAGTCTGTCTGTCTGTCTCTCTGTCTGCCTGTCCGTCTGTCTGTCTGTCCCTCCGTCTGTCCGTCCGTCCGTCCGTGACTTCACGTTTTCGTCGACGAGAAAATGCGCTCTCTGTCACTTACTGCAGTGAGTACTGAGTTATATTTTTAATTTAATAATCACGACATTTTATTGTGCTCGCCATGTCCGTCCCTCTGTCTGTCCGTCCGTCTGTCTGCCTGTCCGTCTGTCTGTCTGTCCGCCTGTCTGTCTGTCCGTCCGTGACTTCACGTTTTCGTCGACGAGAAAATGCACTCTCTGTCACCCACTGCAGCGAGTACTGAGTTATATTTTTAATTTAATATACACGACATTTGCGGTGCGTCCAGGGGAGCCCACGGACGCTGAGGTGGTGGTCGAGACGCCCGTGGTGTCGCCCACGTCTTTGCCCCTGACGTGGCTGGCGGCAGCCATGGCGGGCGCTTTGTTGCTCTCATTAATTCTGCTCGTCGTGGCGGTCGTGCTGCTCCTCGTCAGACGAAGCAGGAGGAGGACGAGGAAGAGACGAGACAGTCGTGCTGAGCAGCACAGCAGCACGGATGGTAACGACGATGTGGTCACAGCGGCAGTGGAGGCCTCGGAGGAGTCTGGCAGCAGGGAAACTGGTGAGAAAACTTGGATAAAATAACAAAACTATTTTTTTATGTTTTAATTGAAGTATTACTGAAAATATTTTTTTTAGTTTACAAAAATTTTTAAATGAAAGTATTGCGTTTGTATGAAATTTTGCTCAAAATATATTTTTTTAGATTTTACTAAATTTTTCAATGAAAGTATTGCGCTTGTATGAAATTTTGCTGCAAATAAATTTTTTTAATATACTAAATTTTTCAATGAAATGTATTGCGTTTGTATGTACAATAAATGTCCGTAATAAATAAGCAAAAATTTTTAAGAAAAGTTATGCAGCAAATGAACCAAAAATTATTAACTAACATTTTAATATGTGCAGCCGGGATTGATAAAATCTTACACTCTGATTTACACTTCAAAATACTCTGCAACGAATAAGCGTTATGCTTTTAAAAATATTAATTTCTTTTACTATTTTTCTAAGCCAATGATTTTCAATTTGAATTCGGCGTTCTTTTATTGCAAAATTCGGGACTGATGTGGTCAGCTTCAAGCCTCGTCAGCTCCTCGTTAGTCCACAACGTTTCGGTTAACATAAGCGCTTTTGTGCCAATTAAAAATATGCTATCACTCAGAAAAACGAATGTGTTATAGCGTCCAAATATTCACACTCTCTAACCCACAGCACGAACGGACGTGGCGCTCATGCACCCTTTTGCTAGACTAAACTGGATCACAATGACCCACACAATGCAACAAGTCTCACTTTAGACAATGTCTCACTTAGTTATATGAGATCAGAGAAGTGAAAAGTATTAACACTGATGGGAAAATTCCCTTGGAAAATTTGCGTTCACGGATATAGCGTCACAAGCAATGGTTTAATATTTACACTCGAAAAATATAGAACTGTAAAAGGCGTGCAATAAACTAAGGCCTATCCAAGCCGCTTATTTAAGCCAAAGCACCATATATTCGTCCATATATTAATCCCGTTTGGTGTTAAGAGCTTTCATCAAGTAATTTTAGCCATGTAATTCCTAGAGGCAACGTTGGATATATGAAGAAACAATAATCCTCCATCCTCCCAGGAATTGCATTAAAAAATCCTCCCATAAAGCAAAAATCGCATCGGTAACGTGCGACGAACTACTTTTCACGACCGACGTATCCAATTGGCTACTTTTAATGAACGATATATACAAAAATGAATGACAATGTCATATGAATGGCATCAGAGTTCATAAGATACCACGAAATTACGGAATCTGTATATACAGATCCGGTATGAATCTCAACCATGATCCTTGTAAGATTTACAAAACGGGCTCACGACACTATAAACACTATTTTTCAGCAATCCCTATATAAAAAACATATGGCATTAATTGATGATAAAATAATAAATTAACATTAACTTGTCGTTTATTATTGAATAAATATAAAACTTATATCGGCGACCCGCAAACGAAAAGTTGAAACGGTCCTCGTGGACAGGTGCAGTGCTGTGATATAGCCTGCAAGTTTCCAGAAGCGGTCATCGGAAACTTTGATGTTGCCATCGAGATGCGCTCTGAAATACAAAGTCTTGTAGAAAAAATATCCGACTGCTACATCAAGAAAACAAAGATTGAGTATTTAAACAACCATGAACGTAACAATAGATTATCAGAATCAGAGAACATGCATAAATTTATTTTGAATACAAATTTTTCGTTTGAAAATATTTTCAAGCGATGTTTTAGAATATTTCGAACTGTTGATTATTTACACAATATTTGTTGTTGGTTGTCGCAGTTACCTTAGAGGAGAGCGAATTTTGGATCCGACCTGCAGGCTTACGGAAACAGCCGACCTCTCATGGATCACCTAAGGTAAAATATTCACAATTAAATTATTCAATTCAGAATATATTTGCTAACAATATACATATCAATTCGATGTTATGCTAATAAGAGGAATTTGGAGCGATCGATAAATATGGAGGAAACGAACTTAATACCATGCAAACAATGGTTTAATATCAACGAATAGATCGCAATTGATTCCATATTTTTACTAAATTATTACAAAAATGTCAGCCTCTGAATTTCATATTTTCCATTAAAATAAATTTACAGTAATTGAAAAATCATTGAAGAAGTTGAAGTATACAATTTTTCTTGTATGACTCAAGTAGATGAGTAGATCTTCGGTGAATAGATGAGTCTAAAAGTAGTAAAATTGGTTGGACACATTTTTTATAAAAATCGCTATCTTTTTAGTAGCTTCGATTTAAGCGCTTACGAAATTGAGAGTCCATGTACCTTGGGAATTCAGTCAAAGAACATCATTTAAATATTGACTTCAATTAATCTGAAATTTACGAATTACAACTTTTAGCCTCTTAAATCTTAGTGTAGTTTCTGAATACTAACACACATGCTATATAGAAATAATATTTTAATTTATATCGAATACAAAATTTCCTTTTCCAAAAATTTAAAGCAAAAAATATGTATCCTGGAAGTCAGGTCACCCTAAAATTCATATAAATTCAATTTAATGATTCATCAAATGATATTGGACCTCGTTATGTTCATGCGGCGGTATCTTTGCTGAATGAATTATAACGAAATCTATTTCGCTTTACCGTCTTTTCTTTAATTGCATAAAAGTTCTCTGTTTTTTGAGTTCCAGGAACAAAAGTCACTATCTACATTTATGAATAACTCATATAATTTCAATATACCACACCTAAAAAATACTGAAATTGATTAAATTATTAGAAAAAATTTAAATTGCTAGTCCAACAAATAACACAAAATAAATGCAAGCCGTTTCACTGTTCCATCATTCCAGTTCTCAAGAAGCCCTGCCTATACATCGTCCAGTTCACCGCTCCAGAAAGTTTCTGTTCCATACCAGAGTTGCAGCGCTACTGTTCTTCATAATGCGAACACAGCCAGTGGAGTTCACGCCTCGCCTCACGTGTTACCAATGAGTGTTCACAACATTATGGGTGGTGTTAACACCCTGGTCCCGGTCAATCCATCACCACACAACATCATGAGTGGTGTTCACACTCCACTCCTGTTCACACCATCACCACAAAGTGATAACAGTGCAGCTTATTCTAAAGCAGGTAGTCTAGCGATGCCCAGCTCCTGTCACGGAAATTCTAATGATTTCCAGCCAACCACCGTAAATCCATTTTCCATACAAAATAATGTACAGTCTTTTTCTGGCAACAGTTTTTCAATATCAAGTGGAACCTCCACCATGACGAGTAATGTTCAGAGCCTGTCCAGTTATGTATATTCGACAAATAGCCATGTTTTCTCGATGCCCAATACTGTACATTCAACCCCTAGCAATGTTTTTTCGATACCTAATACTGAACAATCAAACCTTAGCAATGAAATATGGACAGCCAGTGGTAAACATTCAACCCCTAGCAATGTTTTCTCGATGCCCAATACTGTACATTCAACACCTAGCCATATTTTCTCGATGCCCAATATTGTACTTTCAACCCCTCGCAATGTTTTCTCGATGCCCAATACTGTACATTCAACCCCTAGCAATGTTTTCTCGATGCCCAATACTGTACTTTCAACCCCTAGTAGTTTTCAACCAACATCTAGCACTGTTCGCTGCACGCTCAGCGATGTTCACAATGTTCCCATTTGTACACATGCACCGTACACAGCCTCGGTCCCCAGCCAGCCCACGATCCCTAATCTCATAAGTGGGACTGCTTCACAAGAAGATGATCTACTCCCTAACCGATAGTAGTCTAAGATTGCCATAATATTTAAATATAGATTTACATATAAGATTTAAAAACAAGTCTATACTAGAAGACATTAACTTGCTGTTAAAGTTAAAGGAGAAGAGAGGATGTATATTTGTTCTAAGGTAGAGGATTCATTTTGTTCAAGTGATATATGTTTCTTTGTTAAGCAAATTTGAGAAAACTTATTGGCTAAAAATTATGTGAAATTTGAGAGTTATTGACAGCAAGTAATCGAGAAATGTTAATTTTATGAGATTTAATATTATTTTATATTATCTTTAACATCGAATTCTCACAACTACTATCAACGGTACTGGATGATTTATGAATATCGACGTCTGCGTGGGGACCTCATTGAAGTATACAAGTATACTCATGACTTATACAAGGTCCCAGAAGGATTACTAGAATTTGAAACAAGAACCAACACCAGGGGCCACGGCTATAAACTAAAAAACTGCGTTGTAACACATCCATGAGGCCGGATCCCTTGTGAATCAAGTCACGAAAAGTTCAAGAATCGGCAACAGGCCATGGGCCTATTTCTTCAGCGCCGACACTTCTATTCTATTCTATTCTATTCTAATAAAAAACCTTTGAAAGCTCTACGAATGAATCTATTAACTATTTTCAAACCGAATTTTTTTCAAACGGTCCTATAATTCAGTTGTTTTCAGTTATACTAATGCGTGAAGGAGTTAAAGTCGGCCACTTCACTAATACATTTCATATCGATAATGCGCGAATATTTGGTTAAAATGGGTCATTTGAAAATAACACTACATCGAAGAAGAGAAGAAAAGAATTTGATTTATTGTTTAAGGAGAAAATTCCTCCATAAGTTACGAACAGTTGAATGATCTGTGGAACAATGAGAAATAAATGTTAACCCTATATACGCAGAAATACGCGAAACTTCACTTATTATTTAACCTGGTTATGAATTAGTAAATACTCTGTCTTACGTATGGAGAGGCAAAATTATGAATTGATTTGATTTACTATAATGCATTACCAGCGCGTAAAACAATTAAATCTTTTAGCGTTTCAATAATTCTTTACCTGCCATTTCAAGTTTCAAGAAATATCGGTTCATTTTTAAAGGGAAACATTTACTCTTTCAAAGTTAAAAATGCTTTGACGACAAATTGTTTCATCTTAAGTTTAATTTTATGACGTTTGTTTTCACACATCCAGTTATTTAATCGGTGTAAACATGGATTAAATGTTCGCCAATAAAAAACCGGGGAATGTCAATCCTATAACATTTTTACTTTAATAAAAGAGAATATCAATTATTCGCGTCCTGTTAATCACCCACTTTAGAGGTAAGGATCATTAATTATTAACAAGCCTATATAATTAACTTTTTACTGCGTGATTGATTCAGGGTACAGAATGAATAAAAAGAAAGGGATTAATAAGAATAATTAAAAATCAATGACTGTGATATAATATAAGTGAATGAATGGAACAAATGGAATATAATAATTTGTGATGACCGTTCTCCGCCTCGCTGCAACCCGTTTGATTCTCAGTTTCATTTAATTTTTTAATTTGATAAGATAATGTATCAAGAAGATAAGGGAAAAAATTCTATGATAACATAAAGATTCTTTGCTGTTCGTTCGAAGAACGGCCACCGAAAAAAAAAATTTACATCATTGCCCATGATTAGTCGCAAACGAGTAATTAGAATTTAAATTAGTAATCAATTAAACGCGGAGAGTTAGAAAAGGTTATCTGTGTTCTCTGTCGTAGCTCTACTATTGGCAATTCATCCTAGAAGGCGTCAGTCAATCATACTAGTAGCCGTCAGCCAAACACTTTCGGGTTTTCAAGCAAAAAACACCAATTTGCTATCCAGGAAGTGGTTGATACGTGCACTAGGTCGCTACGATTACTTAGGCCTCTACGTACACTTAGGCCGTTACGTATACTTTAGCGAATCCTGGATAGTACGTCCATTCTTCGTTGTGAAGTGTATAATTCAACATTAATCAGCCGCTTCACCTTCACTTGATCGCGGATTTCCAACAAACGTTAGTGCGAAGAATCATTCCTGGATCTTCACAGGTTCCCGAGAAAATCGGTCGGAAGATTCCTTCATCACGAACTCGATCGGCCGGAGGAGTATAATAATTTTTAACAGTTACAACACTGAAATTTGATAAAACAATAACAATTTAACTACTTGAATGAGGCATATAAGTTAAACAATTCCCCGTCCAGGGAATTGAGAGTGTGAGATTTTTAATTTCAAAAATGCATGGCATTGCACAGGCGTGCTGACTGTCGTCATGTTCAGCATCAGCAGTCTGAATATTTCAAGAGTCGTGGGCAACGCCATTTTATCTTCTGAACGAACGGGCGTCCAACAGGAAAAAATTTAAATATGATCGACGTATTGCCGTGTTGGGCACAAAACCGGGGCGGAGGGGCGACGTGTTGGGGACAACACGGGAGGGGGAGGGGTGACGTGTTGGCACAAAACGGGGGCGGATGGGCGGTGTGTTGAGCACAAAACGGGGGCTGATGAGCGGTGTGTTGAGCACAAAACGGGGGCTGATGGGCGACGTGTTGGGCACAAAACGCGGTCTGATGGGCGGTGTGTTGAGCACAAAACGGGGGCTGATGGGCGACGTGTTGGGCACAAAACGCGGTCTGATGGGCGGTGTGTTGAGCACAAAACGGGGGCGGATGGGTGACGTGTTGGCACAAAACGGGGGCGGATGGGCGACGTGTTGGGCACAAAACGCGGTCTGATGGGCGGTGTGTTGAGCACAAAACGGGGGCTGATGGGCGACGTGTTGGGCACAAAACGGAGGCGGAGGAGGGGCGGAGGGGCGACGTGTTGGGCACAAAACGGGGGTGGAGGAGGGGCGGAGGAGTGACGTGTTGGGCACAAAACGGGGGCGGAAGCGGTGTGTTGAGCACAAAACGGGGGCTGATGGGCGACGTGTTGGGCACAAAACGCGGTCTGATGGGCGGTGTGTTGAGCACAAAACGGGGGCGGATGGGTGACGTGTTGGCACAAAACGGGGGCGGATGGGCGACGTGTTGGGCACAAAACGCGGTCTGATGGGCGGTGTGTTGAGCACAAAACGGGGGCTGATGGGCGACGTGTTGGGCACAAAACGGAGGCGGAGGAGGGGCGGAGGGGTGACGTGTTGGGCACAAAACGGGGGTGGAGGAGGGGCGGAGGAGTGACGTGTTGGGCGCAAAACGGGGGCGGAGGAGGGGCGGAGGAGTGACGTGTTGGGCACAAAAGAGGGGCAGATGAGATCCGCGCAATTCGCCCCTCAAATGACGTACTGCAACTGCAGACAAAATTTGCGATCAATCTTTTTGAAAACTTCAAAAGTTATTGTCTTTAAATTTAAAACAATATTTAGGTTACAAAATTGATATGTTAATAACCCATGTTGTGTTACTTAACCCATGAGTATGAGTTACACGACATGTTATATGTTTATAACCCATGTTATGTTATGTAGCCCATGAGTATGAGTTACACGAGATGTTATGTTATGTTTATAACCAATGTTATATTATGTAGCCCATGGGTATGAGTTACACGAGATGTTATGTTATGTTTATAACCAATGTTATATTATGTAGCCCATGGGTATGAGTTACACGAGATGAAGATCTACGATTAACACTCATAAACGCAATAGACCTGCAGTTATTGTAAATCTCGGGTCTATGAGTAGTCGTGCATGAACAGGGTGCGCACTAACAATATGCAGCAAATAGATGATCAGGCAATCACTGACAGCCGTTCAAGCTAATTAAGCTACCAATCACAGACGAGAAGTCGGACGATAAGTGCATTTAGACCGCCGCGTATACTTAAAGCTAAATTTGACAACATGGCCTTAACTTATTAGGAAAATTGTGTATTAGTCAGTGTTAATTCTATTTTCAAAAGATAAATACGGAACAAAAAATCGATATTTCTCAGTGATTGTAGATTGTTTTTAAGATCATAAATAAAAAAAAATACTTTTCACAACATATAAACAAGTAATTTTGACATAATTAACAAAAATAATTTCTATAGACATCATACGTATTTTTCATTGACAACCGGTCAACATTAGCACGAAACGCTTATAATTTAACAGGCGGTGTATTTTAATGAATTCAGGGCGATGTATTTTGATGAAACAAACACTCAAAACTGAACCGGCCAATGAAATATTTCATCACACGAAAGAATCAACTTCAAAGGTGGGCAAATTTAGTGGAAGTTTTGTGATAGATTTTCGTGAGCTCGGCTGTGTTTCCACAAATTGGAATTGTGCTCGTTGGGACTCCGATAAAAGCTCAGGAAAATGTTTGTCCTTGCAAAGTGAGAAGCAGAGGATGGACAGGGGAAATGTTTCCGTTTGGTAGAATTACTGGGCGATATAGGTGCGAGCGGCGGCACCACTTGAAAACGAGACCATAATTCCTAATGTTAAAGTGATGAAAATGAGTCAACAGTGATGAAAATGGGTCAATAGTGATGAAAATGGGTCGATAGTGATGAAAGTGGGTCAATAGTGATGAAAATGAGTGAACAGTGATGAAAATGGGTCAGTAGTGATGAAAATGGGCCAATAGTGAAGAAAATGAGTTAACAGTGATGAATATAGGTCAACAGTGAAGAAAATGACTCAACAGTGATAAAAATGAGTCAACAGCGATGAAAATGAGCCAACGGAGATGAAAGTGGGTCAATAGCGATAAAAATGAGGCAATAGTGATGAAAATAGGCTAATCAAGACACATATGGGTTAATAGCAATCTAATTAATGGGTCAATAGTAATGCAAATGGGGTAATGATGCAAACGTGTCAGTGGTGTCAATTTAGTTTTGAGACTAGTCAAAAATACTAATTGTCATTTTGGCTGAACTCTACTAATAAAAAAAAATTTGATTGATGTTAATTATCCAGTCTTCAGAGATGATTTTCAAACTAGAACATATGAATACAAACCTACTTTCAACAACGGAGCGTCTCACAATATATCATTTCCTATTATTATTATTTCATACTATATATAGTTTCATATTGTTATTAATAATATTTCATACTACATCATTCAATTTTATTGCATTTCGCATGAGTCATTGTGAAACTTAGATGCCCTAAAGACCATGTCTTGCATAGTGGAAGCGGGCTTGTCCCTCGATCAGCACGGTCGGCAAGCGTATCAAGCAGCACGATCTAGCTACGTAGACAATGCTTACTTGAATAAATCATTTGAATTAAAGCGATTCATTTATATTATTCATAATTATGCATGAAGAAATTTACCTAAATCGATGTAACTGCACTAAATAATGGAAGTTATATAAGAAAAATATGGTGCAAGTAGCTCCAATGTTATCAACATTAGTAGCTTCAGGGCAGAAAATTTCTTCCGTCGCCTATTTTCCCGGAAGTCCTTCACTCCCGATGCTATGTTATCGCGTTTTGTGGCCTGGGGAAATATATTTTTTTTTTGTGCCCGGAACTTTATTGTTTACTGCAGAGAAATCTTGGAAGCTCCATTCCATTATTGGGGAAATTCCCCGTAAAAGCAACGAGTTGTCGCAACGATGTCGCCCTGCAGCAGACTGCCGTCGTTTATGTCAATACCTTTAAGAAATGATGAGTTCATTTTTTAAATAAGTGTTTGGGTAGTACTTTTTTGTCTACAAAGTTTATTTTTAATGTTAATCTTAAAATCTGAATTGAAAGATTATAAAATATTTTAGATCATTCGAATATATCGGAAATATGAATAATCCTTGAAGAAAGTAAGTTTCTTCGCACGTGTTCCATCTTGGATTCGACACTGCATCTCCTGTACCTAATCATTCACTTGATTCACATGCAGGCATCAAAATTCGAACAATTTTCTTCTACGACGTCCATTGGAGCCGACCAATTTCAATGCTTCATCATTTAATGGATAAATTCTTGGTTGAAAACAGCAGCTTTTAAATTTTATTTAAATTAAAAATTTAAATAAAAAAATTTAAATTAAATTTAAATTAAAATTCATGTGGTGAGTTTTGCATGGTTTCCGAAGTACTTCTTTCTCCGTTTTGAACAGCAAGCAGTAGAATGATTAATAATTTTCTCCATTTTTGCATTCTTTACATTCGAAATCGTCTCTTTTGCCGCGAATTTTTCTCATAAGTAGATTGTGAGCGACCGTAAGACTTAAATTGTACTGTTCACAGTCGCAATTTTTCTTGCCAAGAAAGATCTGCTCTGTGCTCTCACCTAAAATGTTTGTTTAAATAAATGAAACGCAAATTAATAGAAATTGCTGTATCATTCGTGCTAAAAGAATTTGCATTGTCCACTTTTTGGCGAGATTTTATTAAAAATTCAATAATGAAGCACACAAAAGTACGTAACAAATGAATTATTATATGCAGAGCTTGTCATTATTGCCCAGTGACCGCATGCAACAATGGTTACAGTGAGTAGAGAAAATGTCATAACAAATCAAAGTCAAGTTACACGTAAACTTAACTAATCTTATTGATAATCCTGAAGATCAAACGCTTCTATGATTACAGCATAATCATGTTCTAATAAATAGTCCCAAATAAGGCCAATCATCTTTATAATTAACGTTAAATGCTGCAATTATGTAACAAGTACTGCATCGTTATCATGATAACCGAAATTTCGCAAAGCTTATGTTGCTCTATTTACATATCTTTTCTGCAGGATAATGAATGAAATTTAGAGCGTTTTCACACGCCCGAACTCTTTCATGTTAATATAGTGCTATCTGACGTGCCGGACAAGACACTTTACGACAACGAGGTACACGTTTATACAATTAGTAGCAATATATTAACGCCTGGTCATTTAACCGAGATTAGACGCACGCAATTGCATCCAATTTAGGTTCTTATATTATATTTAATTTTCTTCACCTTTAGATAGTTCATTTAGTCGTGCAGACATCTTGCTACTAATGTTGCTCACAAATACCTTACATATCCCTGCTTGGAATATATTAGTCATTCTTTATTTGTTACCTTTGATTGCCTACGGAAAAGTGCAGGTGTTCAGTCATGTTTTATACTCTTGCCGAAATCTAAGTTCTTCATTTCAAGCATAAAGATCGTGGATATTTCTTCATTGTTATCTATCTGGCCTTATTCAAGTGCGCAGTGATTTGATGATTAGTTGGGTTTGTCATCGATGGATACAGTCTCATTTAATTCTGAAGGTGAGCCATAGTTCGCCAATTCGCCAAAATATGTGAGCGAAACAGATTAATTTTTGATGAGCTGCGCCATCTTCCTTCTGCTTGACCAGATTGAGTTGCGAAAAACATGCGTATAGAATCACTATGGATCGAGGGAGAGAGAGCCATAACATTTTATTAAGATACAAATACTACAATTTTTGATGCACTTGTGAGACAATTTTGATACGCACAAAAATGTTTTTAAAAGAGGACTGAAACGTTGAAACTTCCTTTAAAACATAAAATAGCCTTTGAAGCAATAAAATTTGAAGCAAAAAAATGTTAAAAAGCAATTGCATCACATCGTATTGTGAATTAAAATTGGCTTATAATTTCACAACCATCGTCAACAACGTCATTGTTTGTAGTGTTGCATAATTAGTGATTTTTTCAATGCCTGACGTATATTATTTGATGTTAACAAGCAGCTAGACTAGATATGGAAATATTTGAAACAGATTGTTGTTTAAAAATTGTAATGATAATCTTTTAAATTTCATTAAAATTTATGAAATGCATATTGAAAAAATTGTCAATAAACTCATCTTTTTGACATATAATGAATTTCCAAAACATCATTTATTGAAAATAAAAGTTAATGCCTCTCTTTGGAGTTTGCTGAAATTACATAAAAATCTATTTCAGATGAATCTTGGTAGAAAAAAGTATAGAGCAAATTGAAAAAGACGAAATTCTAATGGAATATATCAAAGCAAATAGAAGCATTTATTCATGAAATAAGTTTCAATTAATTGTTTCACTCTAAACTTAAAACACGCGCACCTAGTCCAATGTTGACCGTATAACTAGGCCCTCACATTCCTAGTATATACACAAGACCAAGAGATGTTTACTAACCAAGGCATTGTACACTAATTACCAGCGGTCCCTAGGGAGCACAGTCAGCTGTCGCTGTCTTGTATTGCGTGACAACAAATCATTTCGTGGTTCATGTGTTCATTGTCAACGCCGACAAATATTTATCGCTACATTTCATCGGTTCGTTTCCTCGGTTCAATACATGGGTTGGTAGGTCGGTTTGTTCCTTCGATCGGTTCGCTCCCTCGGTTCGCTCCCTTCTTTCCTTCCTTTGTATTGTTGCTTTGGTTCTTTCCCTCGGTCCGCACCCTTGGTTCGCACCCTCGACGTAACGATGCCGATCGCTGCGGTGTTGAAAAACACAATGAAAATTAGTTATATCAGCGAACCTTCAAATGCAGTACGGGATAAGCTGTTAACGTACGTTCAAAAACTATACGCAACACTACAGTCAAATAACGATTAGCGCCCAACATGCCTAATGTTAAAAAATATTAAAAGACTTCAACGCCACGTACGTTTGAAAACAATACGCAATACTACAGTCAAATAACGCTTAGCGCCCAACAGGCCGAATGTTAAAAAATATTAAAAAACTTCAATGTTACTGCATGAACGAAGTCCGGGTTCAGAGCATAATTTTGCCTGTTAACCAAATAAAGAATCGACATTCTTAAAAATGGTGAGTAAGATTTTTTTCCTGCAGTCGCAAACATAATGACATATGGATATCATCAATTGAAAATCGTTTCTAACCGAAAATTCCAATCTTCTAAAGAAAAATTGCTTTAGTGATCACAGATATGAAAAATATTTATCGAGTGCAGCTCATTAATTAGGCATTCAACAGCAGAAAAATTAACTCTGTGATTACAAACAGGAAAAATATTTACAAAACGAGGCTGGTAAATAGGAATTCACTATTTAGCAATTCAAAGCAGTTTATAAAACACCGTTAAATTATTTTTTCTCGCCCATTGCTCCCCACGTTGCATTTTTTATTAGTTAGGCCAAAAGCTTTTTATTTTATGATGACCGCTCGCTATTTCTCGTAAATCCCCCGCAAATGATAGCCATCTTGGAGCTCATGTTGAAGATGTTAGAGTATCATTGCAGCGCCATCTGCCATGCACTCAAATAAACGAATAGGTCATATCGTCCTAATGGTGACACATTTTCTTACCCAACACGCAAGCAAAGAATGTATGTAGCACTGCTACGCACATTTGTCGGTCCAAGATGGCTCAGGGTGACCCACTCACGCGCAAAAAGTGCGTCGCTATCTTGACAAATTCTCACACATTTCTCTTATTGGCAATGAGTGAGTTACGCCTACGAGATTATATGGCGCTCAAACGCGTAGGCCTTTGATCGTGAGTCGCTATCGCTTGCGGCAAACATAATATTTCTTCATTAGGCATTCGATTCTATTATTTTCCTTCAACTTCTTTATATTTTTTACCGAAAGGTTCGATAGCACTCAATTAAAAAAAATTACTCTAAGGGGGCTGTATCAAGAAACTTCTGATTCTGAACTCGACCATTCATGTAGGCAAAAGCCCATACTTATGTTTTCTATAAGTAAAGTCCCAGCACAACACATTTGACAAGCAATTAACCTCATCCACTTAATGTGCCGGCATTTCAACCATGAAAAATTAGCATTTCCCAACATTTATAAGCTTTTCAAAAATGTAAACACATTTTGAAAACCGGCTTTTCAATTTGTAATATAAATGAATCCCATCTCTACGGAATACAACTGCTCTCAAATTTACAGGATGAGTGAACTGAAAATTTAGGAACAACGATTCTTCTAAAAATATTGAACATATCCACGAAATCACTTGGAAATTCTCGGAACATAACTTGCACGTGGAAGCGCTTCCAATCAGACAAATATCGAGGCATTTCAGCGACGTTTCGCGAGCTGAAACGTGACAGCTGAAGCATATTTTTAGTTGATATCACATGACAATCGCTGCCAAGTTGGTTTCGTGTTTCTATTGTCCGCTTATAGGATTGATACTTGCCTTTGTTTTGATGCCCTCCAATATTCTTTAAATTTCACCAACCGGAAGTTTTGACTCTCTACCGAGAATGAACGACAGGTGCTCGGTATCTAATATCATATAATGATTCAAAAGTAAGCACTAATGCAGTAATGATGCGAGAATCGACCTCAGCATGGCGCATAAGAATCAATTTACGGTCTCTCCTTTAATAAATGTCTATAAAATAAAAAAGTATTTGTAGGCCATCAATGATTTCATAAAAAGCATTTCTACAAAAGTACAAGATGAAACCAAATAAACAGAGTAAAGTTATCGAAATTTATGCAAATTCTAACCAAAATGATGTAAATTTTAACTAAAATGACTTAAATTCCAAGTCCGATGTTACGCTTATGACGTTAGGCAGGTTCTTCAGAATTTTAAAGACCACTTCAATTCTAACATCAGAAAATAGGCTAGGCTACAATATGCGATTATTTAAGTGCAGGTCCCACTGGATTGGAGTTTTAACGACTCGCGAGTGTCGAATAACAATAGGAGCGGAACCTAAATTATAAAAGAGATTTTTTCTAAATTCCCTCCAAATTAGTTGTGCCTAATCATGCGGCCTTTTTCATGAAATCTAGAGATGGCTGCCACTTTTAGAAACTTTATCTTACAGTTTATTGACGATTTATTTAGTGTTAATGTGATTGATCTTTTAAATGGATTTTGGCTGAAGACGGAGCATTAATTGTAATAAAACCCCTGTCAAATAAAACATTTTTAGACTAACAGGCTGCTTTATTCTTTAGTTTTGATGCGCATTTTTTTGTCTTATATACAAGTGATGTAACATAAGGATTATTATAATCATGGACGGAAGATTTTTTGTTTCTTAAATGAATTGTTATTGTTTAGAGATTATAGGGTGGAGCGTCTTTTCACAAAAAGTTCGTCTCCACAAAAACAAGACAAAATTTATCGGTTTTTAATTTTTGTTTAAATTGCCTAACTTATAAATATCCGGTAACGTCGTTGAAGTTCTGTCATTTGATACTGGTGACAATAATTTATGCAAATTCAAACAAAATTGAAAAACTTGCAAGTAATGCGAAATATTTCATGCAGCGTGCCTCTTCGTCTTCGGAGCCTTGAAAAAATATCATCTGCCTTTGAAAATTAATATAAATTGCTCAGTAATTTAGAAAAGTTGCGCAGTAATTCGTACGAAATTCGAACAGGTTTAAAAATTAAACAAAGTTTAAAATTATGTTAATTTATTATCCACAAGAAGCATAAATCTTCCATCGTTTTTTGTCCCTCTGCAATGATTCAATAAAGATGCAATGGCTGTTGGTCGGTTGGCTGAATTTTTAACTATATACTGAATTCTGAACGGAGATGACTGAGGCTCAAAATACGGACTGTACATCAATCCCCGGACGGCAGTATGATAATTTCATGAAGGATAGATAGTTCAGGGGAATATCCTCTCTTGAGATACAAACCTCGTTATTATCAGACGCTGGGATCTGGATATGAATAAACGATCAAATCATGATAACAATAACTAAAATACATACTTAACAGGCAACCAGAATTTCTTTATTTCTTCTTCATTTGAAGGAGCGTGAGGTCAATTCAGCTGAAAAAACCCCACTGCACGCGTCAAAATCCAACTTGGCGTTTCGAGGGAAATTCACAATCCAGGATGAAAAAAATCAAAGCCACGCAGTCGTTCTTATTGGATTGTAGCGTTCGAAGGACTGAAGATTTGGAACCGGCGGCAAAATTCAAATGAATACAAATTATTTGTGTTGCTGTCTATCGAATCATCCTCGTTGCAATATTGTCGATCAAGGGACTAGGAATTCGTAGCACGCTAAAATTCCTATTAAAGTTCGTGATCTAGAATCCAATTCCTGATACATTCATTTGCCCGATAAGGCTTGAAACGATTTCCTAGCGTTCAATTTTGAACGTCAACGTGTGGCCATTCAATAGGGTAAGAACTCATATAATTGTTTTGTTAAAAGCAAAAGATAACCAAGAATTTAAAAGCAAAAAGAAA
This sequence comes from Hyalella azteca, assembly GCF_000764305.2. NCBI lineage: Eukaryota > Metazoa > Arthropoda > Malacostraca > Amphipoda > Hyalellidae > Hyalella > Hyalella azteca. The sequence goes on from NW_025947464.1 coordinate 45,705, forward strand.
CGCACAGTAAATTACACGTTTTTTTGTGTCCGTGAATTTTTTTGCATGGATTTTAAGATGGCTTAGTTCTAAAAAAATAGATAATATTGTGCCAATTTTAATTTAATATGTGAGCGTAGAACGATTTAGTATACGTAAAATATTACCTTGAATAAATTCATGACGTTGAGGGAGAGTCAAGTAATATTAGTTTTATCATAATAATTGTTTTGTCAGCCAAGCTGTGTATTTCCAGCAAAAAGTAAGTAACAGAAAGTTTATCTAAAACTTAAGACATAAGACCCTCTGACTGATCTTATGATCTTTGACCGCTATGTTTGTGACCAATACGATGCGCACTGCGCAGCTCTTTCTTTAAATAGAAAATGCACTCCATGTTTTTGTGAGATCGTCCCTAGTTTATAAATACAGTTGTGCGCTGTGTGTATCCGCCTACGTCAAAGTGACGTCACGCAACTCTTACATTAGGCTGGCGGAGCCTAATGGGAGGAGTTATAGAACAGAAAACCCACTTGCACATTCCACTCAATCAACTGTACGCGTTCATGGCGAGCAGTGCAACGTCCCGATATCCGATAACGATTTTATAATTTAACTTCACCAACCGATGTTTCTAATCTTCGAATTTTAGAATTCATATTAATTTTCACACAATAACGTAATTTACATTCAGCCGTCAGTTAATATCCTTTTGAAATTATAAATATATAGACCTGTCTGCTCGAGTTTGTGTCATGCTTAGATGTTTAAATTTGTCGATATATGTTTTAATATCTGCAATGTAAATTTGAGCTTACTAATAGAACTTGTGCTTTAGGATGGACTAATAGCACTTGTTGTTAGGATTTAGTCCGTCTCCATCGCACTAGCGATGGAGACGGACTTCGAAAATTTTTTCTCTGTAAAGATATGGTTAATTGTGTCATTTTCTTCGCTTCTAAATTCTTCGTAAATTTCCAGATTTGCTTATTAAAGAATGTAACTAAATTAAAATATTAAAACTAAATAAGTTAATACAATCTTCCACCCTCAGGTAAGTTAAATTCAAGTGAAAGAGCTCTTAAATCATCAATAGGGACGGGTTATATGAACGAAGACTGAGTACAGTCAGTATTAGTAAAAGTTTATGACAAAAGGAACTATTCTGAAGCGCACCGCGCCACCGACCGCTGCCAAAACCATGGTGGATGTCAGTAGAGAATTATGTGTGCAAGGAAAGAGTGGATTATTGGCAAAACTTTTGGGAGAGATCGAGTTAGTGGCGATTGGCAAGGCGAGAGAGAGTGATTGCTCCATCAGAAGCTCAATTGACGCGTACCTTGGTTCGATATTCGGAGTTGTGCTGGAATTCTGACGTTCGAATTTTATGGAAATCAATGTAACATTTAAATCTTTAAATTGCCGGGTACATGATACTATATTTTACGAAGTACATGCTACTGGTTGATGGAGATCTTACTAAAATAATAGCAGCCATGTTTGTTAGAGAAAAGCTGCTAGAAAAACAGGTTATTTAATTTTTCCTACGTACATGAATCGTCGTAATTGTCACGCGAATAGTTCACGGGAATCAAACATCACCAATCAAATCCTATAATTCAACAACTTCAACTCTATCTCTAAAATAATTATTAATCTCAGTATTCGCACTTTAACTCGAGTCCGCATCTTCGATGTGTCCGACTGTGATATATTGGTTCACGTACAACGGATTTGGAATGTGATTTATTCAAATTACTTTCTTTCGAATTCAGATATTAAAATAATATTCATGAGTTCAAATAGTAGCCTTTCTTCCTCGCGTATTATTTGTCCGTAATTATTTATTTTTGAATTTTCAATCTAGTTTGGACTTCGCTTACCTTCTTTTTCATTTTTTATAGCCGATATGGCTTGAAATTTGAAGAATAGGTTTCCAAGTATCTCCAAAATTTACAAGACTGAACTGACTTGTGCTTAATATGATATATGTTTAATGTTTAATATGATATATGTTTAATATGATATATGTTTAATATGATATAATATCATATGTTTAATATGATGTTTAATATGATATATGAGGAATATCAATATAAACTCACTTCACTATCAATTCCCTGAACCAGTAAAGTGAAAAATAAAATAAAAATGTACAATTCGCTGCTTTCGTATCCTCAGACATAAACATAAGAAGGAGCTTAGTTTTCAAATCTTAACATCTTGTTATTCTTCGGAATGATTTTGAAGGCAAGACATAGAGTTCTTTTAGATGATTGGTTGTGATGTTTTTGAGGCTGCAATCATCCGTTCCAGGCAATGTGATCGCTGAGCGATCGGTCTCGCTCTGTACAAAACAATCTTTTTCTCAGTCCTTGAGTTCTGGAAATTCAGACTTTCTGTCAAGCGTGAATTGATCGATTGAACATTCCCATATGAATGCTTTGTCGTTCAATCTTATGTTGAGCAAATATAACGATTGAATTGTCAATGTAAACAAACAATCTTTGAAGGTTAGACATTTTTAAAATGGTAAAATTCCAGGCAAGTTCGAGCGACTTCAGAGGATTTAAACGAAAAGAAAACTTTTCTTATTTTCAGGAGTGTTTTGCAACCAATTCGATTCTGGGTTGTTATGGAGAATAGAAGACGAATTGAATTTTGAAAATATTAGAAATAATTTGCTAGATATCAAAAAAGAACAAAATATAATCTCTATTCTCTACGTGTGTTACAATGGTACTATAAATAACCCTTAACGATCAACTATAACAATAAAAGCAAACTGCATGTGTACTCTCGCATGTCCGTTCAATGACGATTAACACGCCTTACAATTTTTTTATATTATGCCGATGTAATTGCTGACGGTATACGTGCAATGGATTTTGACCAAATATTTTCATAGAAAAAAAGTGGTCTAATTCTATAAATTTCCCATTATTATGAATAATGTTTCCAACCGTTGATATATTTTATATCGTGTTGATTTGACATTCACAATGGGATCGCCACTGCGTGCAGATGAAGAAAAACACCAATCGTCGCTTACAACGAACCTAATAAATCATGATTACGACATTCTATGTCATGATGTAAACAACCACAGGGAACGTAATGCTGCAACAATCGTTGCTGTCCTCGTCTGACGTCCACTATTGTCCGATGTGCACTCGCCTGGCACGAGTCGGTGGTGCTCACAGCGCATAATACGATGGCATCGTATTATGGAATTTAAAATCTTATATCAGTTAGAACTTGTAGCAGTCATATATCAGTTAGAACTCGTAGCAGTCATATATTAGTTAGAACTCATAACAGTCATACTTCGGTTATAATTCATATCAGCCATGCATCAGTTGAAACTCATATCAGTCATTCATCAGTTAGAACTCATAGCAGTCATGTATCAGTTAGAAATCATATCAGTATGCATCTGTTAGAACTCATATCAACCATATAACAGTTGTAACTCAATTTTGAGTTGGAGCCCGTTTATCTAGGAGTAAGATGAGCATTATTCTCTCGGACAGTCAGGAGCCGATGGTCAGAATGCTCGCAACATTCACTACTTCGCCTCGCTATTCTCCAGGATAGTCATTTCAGGTGCCAATGGTCAGAATGCTGGCAACATTCACTTTTTTGCCTCACTATTACCCTGGACACAGTGATGTCAGGCGCCGATGGTCAGCATGCTGTCAACATTAATTTTTTCGCCTCACTATTCTCCAGGACACAGTCATGTCAGGCGCCGATAGTCAGAATGCTCGCAACATTCGTCTCTTTGCCTCACTTTTCTCCAGGACACAGTCTTGTCAGGCGCCTGTGTTCAGAATTTTGGCAACATTCACTACTTCGCCTCACTATTCTCCAGGATACAGCCAAGTCAGGCGCCGATGGTCAGAATGCTCGCAGCGTTTACTTCTTCACCTTATTATTCGACTCAAATGGCCCAATTGAGCTGACAGTTGCTGTCGCTGCTCAACTTGTCGTCTGCGATTCAAAAAGCTACCCATTTGGAAATATTAAGCGAACCTTCAATGCAAAACTGCTGGCCATTTAATAGCCAACTGCTGGCCATTCAATGACCATAGTTGAGCCAACCGAGGTTTTATATCGGTCACACTGATTGTTATGCATCACCACGCCTCGCACGAGAGGACTCCAGCGCATCACAACAGCAATTTTTGTATGGTGTTTTCTAGCATGCGAAACACAGTTTTATGAACTGAATTTTGGACCGTTTCAGGTTTCGATGACCACACAGCGCTTCCGAACTGCAGGTGCGGAAGCAACAAATATCATTTTTTTGTAATTTTTGCAGAATTGTTTTCATGCTAAACATGTCGTCCATATTTTATTTTGATTTGTTTAGTGTTTTTTATTGTAGATTTTTCATGAGGTTCCATATATACCAAAGGTCCACAATTAAGTTTCCAGTCAATTTAACTGCTATAAAATATCAAGAGTTGGAGCAGATTCTCGATATTTGAACAATGCTCAACAATTTATTGGCTTCTGTGCGGAATTTTCATTTTCCTGCGCATATTAAATTTTAAGCTGGATATTTTCTGGAGCCGCGTTCTTGAAGTGTGGAGTATTTATTAATTTATATTATGACAAAACTATTTAAAAAATGAGGACTCTTCAGACGACAGAAAATTCATTAAGAGCGAACGATGTCACGTTCTTCTGAAGCAACGCACGTAATTGCAGATACTTTAGAATGACGTACTAATTTTTAAATAAACCAACAATATTATACAGACAACAGAATATTTGTTATTATACCCAAATTAACTACTATATTGATAATTAAAAAATATTCGATTGTGCCATATTCATCTTATTTCTACCTATACACTTGTGCTTATACACGTGCATATAGGTGTAGTTCAAGAGAGATTATATACTAAATGTTCCGCAATATAATATGTTTCGACACCCAAGTTCAAATGATCTCATTATCAACCATTTAAAGAGTAAAGCATTGATATAGCATGCTAAATATTCGCAAAATATTATCAATAAAGTATTGCAATAGATTATTTGATATTTTCAAAGCCTTTCTCCAAAAAATTGATTCTTTTGACTCCACTTGACTGTTGGTTCCGTGAGGAGTTTCAAAGGCGACATAAAATGCTTACATACTATTACAAGAAGCTTCTCTTTATTGTGACCCTGCGTGCTAATATTCATGCATCATAAAAACTTCATAAATGATATATAGATGTTATATAAAATTACATACTCAAAACCAATTAAGGTGACTAATCTTGAAGCAATGCAAAAAATTTCTAGCGTAATAAGTTCTTTAATAATTGCATAGTATAATATTCAAGTTGAATAAATGTTAGTTATGATACTTACTATATTTAACTTTAAATTCAATTATTTTATAATTTTCAATGAAATTACAATTACAATGCTTTCAATAAAATTTACATTCTCAAACATGTTTTGTGAAAGAATATATCCAACAAATGCAGGAAGAAGGCCCAGGCCTAAATTTGGGCAATTGTCTCGTTAACATTTAAATTCTTAAGCATGTTTTATTGAAGAATATGTCTGTCAAATGCAGGGAGGAGGCCAAGACCTAAGTTTGAGCAATGGCCTCAGTACCATTTAAAATCTTAAGAGTGTTTTATTGAAGACTATGTCTTTTAAATACATTTAGGAGGCCTAGGCCTAAGTTTGGGCAATGGTCTCAGCAACATTTACAGTCCCAAGCATGTTTTATTGAAGAATATGTCTGTCAAATACAGGGAGGAGGCTAAGACCTAAGTGTGGGCAATGGCCTTAGTAACATTTAAAGTCCCAAGCACGTTTTATTGAAGAATATGTCTGTCAAATGCAGGGAGGAGGCTAAGACCAAGTTGTGGCAATGGCCTCAGTAACATTTAAAGTCCCAAGCACGTTTTATTGAAGAATATGTCTGTCAAATGCAGGGAGGAGGCTAAGACCAAGTTGTGGCAATGGCCTCAGTAACATTTAAAGTCCCAAGCACGTTTTATTGAAGAATATGTCTGTCAAATGCAGGGAGGAGGCTAAGACCAAGTTGTGGCAATGGCCTTAGAAACATCTAAAGTCCTAAGCATGTTATGTTCAGGTGCACCGAACACCGCGATTTGCAGTGACTTCTCATAGCCTGGACGCTAAGGCCTCATTCCGGACTGGCCCTGTAGGGCATCTCGTGCGCTAGTGGCAAAGTTTTGCCTGCTTAGCCCAGCAAACTTGGTCCGGTACAAGGATGAGCTAACGCGTGATGATGTAATGAAGATGCAGGGGGCTTGTGACGAGCTTAATGAAGATACATGCCTTGTACCCATGCCCCGTAATCGTACATATTCACTTGCAGCTCTCGTTGTAGGAACTTTTCAACTTGTGTATTTTTTGGTGGTATGATCCATGAAAGAATCATCCTAACAATTCTTGCTCCCGAGATCTAACTTCATTGTCTTGACTTCAAACTTTATTCACCTTGATGCAATTAGCGCTTGTCTTTTGTGAAACATCTCTGCTTGATTAATATGGCATTTGATAATAAACAAGTGAAATAGCCTTGAATTTAAACTAATTTCCAGCAATAGTAAGAAGTATTGAGAGAATCGATTACATGCTCTGCTGAATTACAGCTCGCTGGTAATCGGATGCTGTAATAATGATCGCTACAAATGATGCATAATTTTGGATGGCGACTCAAGTAAAATTCGTTTTCGTCATTACGTACCGTAACCTCCAAATAAAATTGAGAGTCTTATGTGTTCACTAACTCATGCAGGAGCCGCTGAACAATCAGATTGAACATATATTCATAAATTCAGGAATATGCATTTGCATATATGAATATGTATTCAGAAGAAATTTATTTATGAATGAATATGTGTTCATAAGAAATTCATGAATATGAATTTATGATGAAATGAATATGTGTTCAAAAGAAATTTATTAATATGAATGAATATGTGTTCATAAAAAATTCATGAACATGAATTTATGAAGATATGAATATTTGTTCAAAAGAAATTTATTAACATAAATCATTATGTGTTCACACATTGAAAACTATTCAATTTGTTGCCAAGGCAGGAGCAGAAAGCGGTTACCAGCCTCGCCTCACGCCCCTGTATGTTCCTGCAATCAAACTTGCGGTATCTTCGGGCAGCAGTTGTCTAAGTTTTGTCCTGCAGCACTAACGAGCGTTCAAGTTTAGCGCGTACGTCTTGAGTTCCCGTGAAGTAATTTAAGCTTTTATCCGAGTATTTTTATGAGTGGTGCAAGTGTCAGGTGAGGCAGCGCTTCAAATCAATATATCAATATTGCAGATATTGTACAAAAAATATATGTTGCGTTAAATTCGTCACCGAAATATCGCTTACAATATTATTTAATGAATCCGTCGTTTGTATATGAGTTCAAAGCTTTCGATTAACAGCTCAGGACCTGACATATATTAGTAAAATGATGCTGTATCAAACATGAGTAAGATTATAATGTGTCACGCATGAACAAAATGAGTCTGAGCAGAACTGTAGGGACACAAGTGGATGAGCAGAACTGTAGGGACACAAGTGGATGAGCAGAACTGTAGGGACACAAGTGGATGAGCAGAACTACAAAGCCAGAACTGGCTGAGCAGAACTGTAGGAACACAAGTGGATGAGCAGAACTGTAGGGACACAAGTGGATGAGCAGAACTGTAGGGACACAAGTGGATGAGTAGAACTGTAGGGACACAAGTGGATGAGTAGAACTGTAGGGACACAAGTGGATGAGTAGAACTGTAGGGACACAAGTGGATGAGCAGAACTGTAGGGACACAAGTGGATGAGTAGAACTGTAGGGACACAAGTGGATGAGCAGAACTGTAGGGACACAAGTGGATGAGTAGAACTGTAGGGACACAAGTGGATGAGCAGAACTGTAGGGACACAAGTGGATGAGTAGAACTGTAGGGACACAAGTGGATGAGCAGAACTGTAGGGACACAAGTGGATGAGTAGAACTGTAGGGACACAAGTGGATGAGCAGAACTGTAGGGACACAAGTGGATGAGTAGAACTGTAGGGACACAAGTGGATGAGCAGAACTGTAGGGACACAAGTGGATGAGTAGAACTGTAGGGACACAAGTGGATGAGCAGAACTGTAGGGACACAAGTGGATGAGTAGAACTGTAGGGACACAAGTGGATGAGCAGAACTGTAGGGACACAAGTGGATGAGTAGAACTGTAGGGACACAAGTGGATGAGCAGAACTGTAGGGACACAAGTGGATGAGTAGAACTGTAGGGACACAAGTGGATGAGCAGAACTGTAGGGACACAAGTGGATGAGTAGAACTGTAGGGACACAAGTGGATGAGCAGAACTGTAGGGACACAAGTGGATGAGTAGAACTGTAGGGACACAAGTGGATGAGCAGAACTGTAGGGACACAAGTGGATGAGTAGAACTGTAGGGACACAAGTGGATGAGCAGAACTGTAGGGACACAAGTGNGAGACAAGCGACATGTCGACGAAGACATAGCTGTCTTTGACTGGCGAGACAAGCGACATGTCGACGAAGACATAGCTGTCTTTGACTGGCGAGACAAGCGACATGCCGAAGAAGACATAGCTGTCTTTGACTGGCGAGACAAGCGACATGTCGACGAAGACATAGCTGTCTTTGGCTGGCGAGACAAGCGGCTCGACAAAGTATGGCTGTCATTGACTTATTTACATAGAAATCGTACAGTCGAATAACGTTTTTTTAAATAAGCGTGTCGAACTGGCTCATAAAGATCTGTATAATAATGACATAACACGAATAAAATTCCTCTGGCATTCACTTAATAGGGAATTGGAACACAATCCCTATTTCTTTCGCATGCAAGTAAAACCTTACGAGTGGTCAATCAAGGCCGTCAATCTAAGGCCGGGGTGATATATATAAGGGTGGTTGTCTCAATACTCAGAGAAATATGCGAGGCTTTATCCAAATAGCGATTCTCTTTTTGCCCTTGTGGGATACATCCTGACCTAGTTTGGCCCTGTAGAAAGGGCGTGTCAGTGCTTTGTGCAAACGTTACCTCACTGTTTGAAAAATCTGACCCATGCATGTTTCTCTGTATAAGATCGATAATTTTCTTCTGGTGAATTTCGTTGGTCCCCTAATATTAAAATATAAATAAAAATATATATATAATTAAAATGAGTAAATTTATCTAAATTTATCAAATGTAAGGTGATTTTCTTCGGGCGAATTGCGTTGCTCCTCTAATATTAAAATATAAATTAAAAAAATATATATGTATAATTAAAATGAGTAAATTTATCTAAATTAATTAAATTTAAGGCGATTTAATTAAATTGCATAATATTGCCGCTCCTCGTTATAACGCAAGAATGGAACAAAATATCTCAATTCAAGTTTAGAGAAATTCTAATAAACTTGTTGTGGTTTAATTTCTGGTCATTTACTTTAACTTTACTATTAGTTTTTAATTTTAGTTTATTTTTAGTTCATTTAATGTGTCTGAGTGCATCGAAGAGTAATATCAGAACCTTAATCCTCTCCCACCAGTTAATCTCTTCTGAATAGGCGAATAGTCAAATAGGCGCGAATAGTTAAATAGGCGCAAATAGTTAAATAGGCGCAAATAATTAAATGCGCGAAAAGTTGAATAGGCGCGAATAGTTAAATAGGCGCGAATAGTTAAATAGGCGCGAATAGTTAAATAGGCGCAAATAGTCGAGTTCTGCTGAACGAGTGCCGTTATATTCTAGTTAAGTACCTTATACTGCTCAATATAGCGTGGTATATAATTATATATACTGCGAGGTATATGGTGTATAATTACATATAGTGCGCTATATACCGAGGTATGTAATTACATATAGTGCGCTATATAGGGTGGTATATAATTACATATAGTGCGCTATATAGCGTGGTATATAATTACATATAGTGCGCTATATGGCGTGGTATATAATTGTTGCCAGTAAGATCAATCAAAAACTGCGGTCGTGAAGAATTTAATCTCTCTTATAACCCTTTGACGCCGAGATACATTTATAATAGTAATTTTTTCGTTATGTTTTGTGGTATTACTTGTAAGGTGTAGTGCTGATCCTCTAAACTTTGAAATATACTCAATGCTTCAAGGGGGCCCCCCAATGGGGGCCGGTAACTGGAGTTACCAACAGACGTCTATGACACCTACTTATGATCACTGTAATCAGAATGGGTAAAAATAGTCTTGTCCATCCTATGCATATATTTCATACATTTACTGATATCTTTTGATATGCACCCTTTCTGATCTATAGAAATGAAAAAAATAATGTTATTACCAATTCCCAATTGAAAATTGAAACAAAAATATTGTACTGCATAAAAATATTTTCAAAATAGCTGAATTCATTTATTGTAAAAAACATTTCCTTAACGTCTGAGTTTCTTTATACATATTTGTATAGCAAGCTTGAATTTTATCAATAAAAGACTAATAAATGAGATAAAACTAGTAGGTTATTTGTTATATGTAATTTGCGCAGAGATTTCGCCATTATTGATGATAACGCATAAAACAATTTTTGGACTTATTGCAGCAGAGAATGATTGATTGATCACCCTCACTCACCCTCACTCGCTCTCACTCGCCCTCACTCACCCTCACTCGCCCTCACTCGCTCTCACTCACCCTCACTCGCCCTCACTCACCCTCACTCACCCTCACTCGCTCTCACTCGCCCTCACTCACCCTCACTCACCCTCACTCGCTCTCACTCACCCCCACTCACTCTCACTCACCCCCACTCTCCCTCACTCACCCTCACTCACCCTCACTCACCCTCACTCGCCCTCACTCACCCTCACACACCCTCACTCACCCTCACTCGCCCTCACTCACCCTAACTCGCCCTCACTCACCCTCACTCACCCTCACTCACCCTCACTCACCCTCACTCACCCTCACTCACCCTCACTCACCCCCACTCACCCTCACACACCCTCACCTGTCTCTTATACACATCTAGANTTATTTTGTGATTTTGTAATTATTCCTAACAATTTTGATTTTTGAGTAGTATCCTATTTACTTGATTTTGTACTTATGTCGACGCTAATTTCATCACTCTATGCGCCTTTTAACTTGATAATGAATGATAGAAACATTCGAAACGTCGTTAACGAAATAAAAATGTCCATCGGTAACCTGATTTTCGATTTGCCAGTTCAAACTAAAAATATTGTTCGATATATTGAAAAAACTAATAAGAAAATTGCGAATAAAACAAATTCTCTGGTCTTCAATGAAACCTGCTTACTTACATATAATACACGAATTTTCAGCATGATTTAGGAATAAATATCTTTTTAGACCTATAACGGACAATAACTGCTCGTGAATATAGTAAAACTTACCGGATTATGGCATCTACAGGCGTTTATGTGGTGAGCAATTACAGGTGCATCCTTTCCTTCAGCCCTCTTCCTTTGATCTCGTTGTTTACACACGTGACAGCGATGAGTTGCCAAATGCCGCAATTTAATTGATAGCGGAGTGGTAACTGAGACTACCGTCAGTCGCTAACACGCTTCAGCAAGACAGTTTGCTCGTAATGAGGGAAAAATAAGCGTGGTAATTGGAGGTACCGTCAGTCGTCAAAGGGATAAGAGCCTCTAGGTGAATGAAGTTCGTGAGTCCAAAGATTGCGCGGTATAAATAAAATTCTCTTTGCCACTTTTTCTTTAGAGGCTGAAAAAAGTCTAGATATGGATAAAAAAACCGTACCTACGTGCTGGTATGAGCTTGGGAGGAGTTCAGTGAAACTTTGGCTCTGAGCGATGAACATTCAAAGGAAAAAAATCTATTTTTTTAATGAATAAAACTGAGTTCCTCAGTTAAACTGTCGGATGGATGAAGGATGAACGAAGGATATCGTTTTCAAATAATTCACCGACGAATGATATAACCTCAAAACGTTAAGTCTTACTCGGCAACTTCGGTACGAAATAATATCAACATTAAACGGATGGTGAAAGACCTTCCGATAATTCAGGTTTTTATAATAATTATTTAATATGAGAACTCATGTATACAAATTTAGGTATTCAATTTCGATAATCCTTGCAGTTGTAATTTAAGAAATTAAGATTATTATTACATGATTATTATTCGTTCAAGACTATTTTTCTTTGATCGCACAATTAATCCTCTTCCGCGGGATCCTTACACTAAAATAGACATTTCGGAAATTAGTAACTCATTTTAGAATCACACGTATAGAATATTCATATGTAAGCATGTGCATGGATTAAAGGTTAGCTAATGTTAATTAAAATTATCGGTACAAAAACATTAATTTTCGGATCATTCCATCAAATATCTAGGTGATAATGTTTTTTTAACAGGTGAATCAATGGAAACCGGCCATGAAGTTCACCCGCGAAAATTACCTCGGCTGTTTAAAAGATATTGAAATTGTGAATGTATTAAATTCGGGTAATAAATTTTCATTTTTACAATTATAATCGATGCTGTGTGTGAAATTACTATCTGAAATTTTTCTTGAAATTCATTTGTTACTCGTGAAAAAATCATTACAATATCACATATTTAAAATTTCAGACATATTCACAATAAAATTTATTCACCGTAGAGGAGAACATTCACCTTTAAAGTAATTCACTATATGTAATTAAATTTTGAAATATTTACTAATTTTTAGAACTGTGAAAAAATTCGAGACGAAGAGCCTCAGACCCCGAAAATCCATTGGACTCTTGACCCACTTGAAGCTTGACCCTCTTGACGCTTGACCCTCTTGACGCTTGACCC
>NW_025947465.1:0-112562 GCF_000764305.2 Hyalella azteca
GACTGAGTGTGCGCGCCTTGTTGCTGAGTCTGACTGAGCGTGCGCACCTTGTTGCTGAGTCAGACTGAGCGTGCGCGCCTTGTTGCTGAGTCAGATCGAGCGTGCGCACCTTGTTGCTGAGTCTGACTGATCGAGCACACATTTATGCCGTTAATGACAATTTTTTCTCTAAAACGTACGCTTGGCAGTCGTTAGCATCTCCGATGCGTATCACTTGCGATACGCGTTGCGTTAGCATTAGCGACGCTCAAAATTATTTGTTGAAAAACGTCCATAAAAGAATAATAAATTAAGTAGACATAAAATCACGGAAGCAAAAAAATGTTAGCATCATTCAGCTTCCAGCTGTAATTTTTTAATCTGCCATCAATGTGACCTTGTGCGGGACGATTAAAGTCAGTCGGTATGATTTGTTCTTGGAAGTGACTGGAAATTGCCTTTCATATTTGGCAGGACACGAGCTATAATTACGACGTAGGCCTTAGCAAAAATTCTTCAAAGAATTAATACGGCAACGATTCAAATGCCGAATGTGCGATTTATGCGAAATTAATATTATGTCGATACTTCTACGAAATAACTATATCACAATACTATGATAAATCAAAATTTACATTTTAATGGCGTTTACGTAGTCATGGGGGATTGTAATTTCTTCGATATATGGATTTATTTAATGGTTTCAACGTAAAAAAATATTTCACAACCTTTAAACAAATATCATGGATGATATTTAAATGGTTTCAAAGTACAAACAAAAACATTTCACAACTTTTATATCCAAAGAAAATGTCGACACCAGCACAGTCAAAGCTGCGACTCCAACATCAACAGTAACCATGACGACGCATTTATCCTCATATTCACAGCGCTATCCCTGAAGCAATGGCAAAATTAATCTGTCAGTTAAGGGTTAGATGCAACTTTCGGTGCATGACGACCAACGGATCTCCATCACTGACGCGTGTTCGCGCTCGTCGGGGTTGGGATACGGGCTTTAGACGTGCTTCAGTAAATCTGTTCAATCGGTCCCTGTTATGAAGGTCGTCTTGTGTAATACATGGCTCTTTCAGCCATAATTATCCGTGTCGAGTTATCTGCCCAAGTAATGCAGAAGATTTATATCAGTTACACATTACCGCATCCTAAAAAGAAAAAAATTATGTATCTCATTAAAGTTCAATTCATGACGATGCTGCATGGTACTCTTCCATCGTTTTGACTGTTAGCGATTTGATGGAAAATTGAGTAACTTTTCAACAGAAGTCTGGAAAGATAGAAAGTTAGTTGATGCGGAGGGGGTAATCGGATTATGGCTTTATTTGACCGCATTCAGTGGCACATCTTGCCCAACTGTCGTCATTCGCTTACATAATGACGCGACAAATAAAGCGTATCCATGTTCTTCAAAATCTAAGATGGTTACGTTTTGAAAATAGTCCGATACAGTCAAAATGTCTTCATTATAATCAAAATAAAAACATATTTCAGAAAGGAATTTCAGCTCCTTCAAAATTGACTTTTCAAAAGTATTGAAAAACAAAAATAAAATTCACTCATATAACTGTTTTCCGATTCAATACGAAGAGTTCTTGAACAATGATAGAAAGCCCTGTGTCACGAAAGCCTTCACAAAACATCTTCAAGTGAGAAAGCGCGAGAAACTTCGCCATATTGAGTATATAGCTTCATACAGGGTGTTTCAGAATTAAGTAACCCTTTTAATTTGTTAATAAATAAAAAACTAAGAACGTTATGAAGTTGAAACTTGTTTTATTTAAAAGAAGAACATTTTTATGGTAATATTGTATCCTAGTTTTTAAATATAATATCTTTTAAATGCCCACCACAATTTTTTTTACAAAATAGGGCTCTTCTCTTCGTTGCTTTCATAACCTTCATTAGTGTTTCTGACGAGAGTGCAAATTTTTGATATCCGCAAATTTTCGATAAAGATATTTATATGTGTTTTTTGAAGGATCCTTGTTTTGAAATGGATCCTGTAATCACGTTGAACTTCTGTTATTGACATCGTTATTGACTGTAGCGATAATTTTTGTTCTTTCTTCTTTGCTGTAGCGAATCATGATGAAAATTTAAGGCTTGATAATTAAACACAAATTTAGCAAGCTATACAGGATAATGACGTAACTATGATGCAATATTACCATGAAAATGTTCTTCTTTTAAATAAAACCAGTTTCAACTTCATAACGTTCTTAGTTTTTTATTTATTAACAAATTAAAAGGGTTACTTAATTCTGAAACACCCTGTAGTATATACTCATTAAATGTATACTTGCATATGACTACTACCTGATTCCTATTCTAGACCATTAATAATGTTTCATTTCACTAGTTAAACTTTTCATTTCCCTCTGACACTAGGTAGGATTTTAACGCGAATTTCTTCTACAATGTTGCATGCACGACCGAGGCTAGCCACCACGATTGCCCAGATGGCTCTTTACACTCACTGCCCCCTTGATGTATCGCCTTTACAGTGTAAATATACCCGTTTACGAAAAATTCTCCCCTCACATACAGAGTTCCTTCCTGGTGTGCATGATTTGTCAGGTACGGTAATTGTTGACGCTGTCCAACGATGCAGTATTTTTCACGTGCGTATTACAACTCGTATATGAGCCTGCGTCGAGGTCTCGCGAGGCTCAGCTGTTAAGCAACTGTGACACGACTGACCCGATATTTTTTTGGCTAGTGTGAACCGCGAATCTAAAGTTTCTTCATCAACATGAGCCTTCTCGATGTGTTATTGAAATTTGTTAACTACGAATCGTAGTTTATACTCGTGTGTGACATTTTAGTATATTCTTGACTGTTGAAAATAGTGCTTATTTAAAAATTTCAGCCTCCACTTTCCATACGAGTATTTGTTGCTTTGTACCTTTCCTGGTTCTTTAGCGGCTCGCAAATAATCTTATTCAAGCTGCAATTATTTTATTTTTCTGAAAACTCCTCGAGTCTTGTTTGAGCGTTGTTGCAAATGCAAATCACGACCACAGTTTGCGTATCAATTTCTGTGAAAATCTTTCCCCCATACTTACATAGGACTGTGAAAAGTTCAAAAGTTGCTTGAAACTAGTCGTTAAGTTATATGCCTTGTAAGGTTTTGAAATTTTGAACAACAACACTTGAAGGTAATTAATGTTTTCTATTTTGAAATCTCACACATGTTTATTAACCACCTCCCATGTTATTTTTGGGTGCTCGTTAAAAATTAGTCCTTCTCTTGCTCCAATTATTTCATCACGATTTGGATACTACATTTAAGAGGTGTGATTTGTGTTTATAATGCTAGTTTGGTCTCATAAATGTTTCTGTGATTTATCAGTAAATTTGACACCTGTTCTTCATAATATGTAAATAAATACTTCATGCTCTGTGCTGCACTGCACGCGTGTGACCCCAACTTGACTGCCCCGCAAGACTCGCGCTACAAAGGTCAGCCGCTTGAAGACACTCGTGTAGGGTTTGAATTTGGACACTTGGTGCAATGCTATTCCTACCAAAAAATGAGTTGGTCCCGTTGGAAAGAGTTTGACTGACCGCGCCCATTGATGGCCATCGTTAATATGTTGCTTGCAAGACTGCGGCTAGCTGCACACACTGTTGCTCCAGGTGCAAGCTCGAATGTTTACTTGCTGCATTTATATATTTAAAAAATTACATTTTTAGTTCAGCCAAGAGTCGATTTTCCATACTTGAATGAAACGTTTTCACAGTTGCTTTGGTGAAAATGCCTTTGTGTTTCCACCACAAAGTAACGTTACATATGCGTCTGAAAAATGGCTTACCGACTACTCGATCTATTCTGTTATGCTATGACATTCCTAAAATAACGTCTATAATCTGTTGGCTGATCCAGTATTCAGGTACGCAAAATCATGAAGATGATAATGAACGACGTGGCAGCAGAGATACGAGTATTGCTTGCTTCACCAATAGAATTACAATTTCTGTTCCTAAATGCGTGCCGTCAATAGGTGCTCTGAATTTGGATCATTTAAAGATCCAGAGACAATTATTTTATCCTTACACGTAATGAGTAGAACTTCTGTAGAAGGTTCTCTGTAAAATGAAACTTAAACTGTCTGTATTAACCTCTGGCATCGTGAAACAAAATGAAATAAGTTTGATAATTTTTTACTAAGAATTATTGATTTATATTGGATTAACTTCGATATTTTCTTCAGAATTAATTGTATGGTGCGTATGTTTATGTGGTAATTCGGATTCATGATCCGAATTACCACATTTCAATGAACGAGTCCTCTAAACGGTATTGAATGCTAACAAATAAAGGCCATCAATTAACTTTAATTTGCGCTTTAAAATTGAGGTTCAACTAGCCAAAATAAATGTGTCGAGCAGAAATCCAACCCACTAAACTTTATATATATTTTTACTTGGATTTTTCTTCGTTGGTTTCTCTACTTCTAAATTTCATCTCATCATAGTTCCAGATCGAATGTTATGAGAGACACGTTTGGATCTTATATTCTACCACACAGTAGCGTAATTCTAATTGACAATGAAAGATCCTACAACGCAAACCGAGAGGCGACACTCAGGAGCGCACTGCAGCTCATATCCGGTTACATTTCATATCCTCTGGATATCTTGAAGGTCGAGTCATTCGGTGTTGAAATTATTTGAGCAATGCCCTTTGCCCTTGATTTCGGCCTCAATGATTGGCCTTGACTGTGGCAGCAAAGGTCCTCACCACACGAGATTGCCATCGTGGCTCGAGACGTGAGGTGATACTCAGGATGTGGCGGGATGCACTCACGCTTACATGTCAACTCCTTCGAACCTGTCAGCGTCAAATTCTCGTACGCCGTTTTGTGTCGTTAAAAATAATCAAGATAATTTTTCAAGTAGAGGTGTATCTAGCGAATAAAATTTCTGTTCGCTAAATAAAATTTCTAGGATTTTGCATTCGCTAATCAGAGGACGTGATCCATGCGAAATGATCATTTCAACTCCGGATGATAATACTGAGGGAGGGAGCTTGATTTACGTGGGTGCTGGGCGGACAAAGATTGTGCTCTTGCTGAGCATCAAGTGTCGAGCTCGAATTAAAACAATTACGACAAAGCTATCAAGATCTCCTGAAAATGCACCGGAATACTTTATTGGGGGGACTTGGCTGTTGTCTCTTTAATTGACCTATGAACCAAAATTACTGGCTTCCACAGTCGTCCCGTTTGTCCGTTTTTACCGAGGTTCGTGGCATTAGCTTCTTTGGCAATCATCTCGTCTAACGGTCGCCTCTAGTGAACGCCTGTAGTGCGGATGGCGTTTTTCTTGTGCAACCAGACTGAAGAACATCGTACATTTCTTTGCATCGACCGAAAGCTGGTTTAATCTTGACTTATTTTTGTCGCTTTTTGACTAAATTCTAGAATGTTTCAGTTTCATTTGACACGCTAGAATTTTATTATCCGTTATTTAGGTATTATATTGTCAAAGAAGCCTTAACTGCACTTATTCAGAAAAAAAAATTTCCACTTGACTGTATAATTGGAATTCCGTTGTTCTCGGATGCACTTTTCCACAGAAATTTTTGGTCAGCCGATGTTAGTCATCTACATAGTATTGGCTTAAATATTTATGTGTTCTCAATAGAAGCTCAGGCATTAATTTATCATTCCTACTCAGGGGCAGGAATTAGTTCTACGCCGAAACTTTTTTTCGTTCTAGCGAATATTTCCTGGCGTCGATTTATTCTAGGTAAAAGAATTGGAATAAATATGGGAATCATATCGTCCACTACATCATCTTGTTCTTCAACTGCCTTCAGAAGTCTTTGAGGACTTCTAAAGGTCTGATAAAAACTCGCCTTTATCTAAGGTCCATTAAGGAAGAGATTACAGCTCGCCCCCGTCGGCGGTAATACCTATTAATTCAGTTCAACTCAGAAGTCCCCTGTGCTCGTTCTCTCTTCAGATGCTGGAGGAGTTGATGATGACGCCGAGCGAGTTTCTTGAAGGACATTTTCGGATGAGGTTCTTGCTTTGAAGTCTCTGCGTCCTTAACTTAAGTAGGCATGAAATATCACTGGTGATTAATCTCAATGCGAGACCAGTCTCATGCTGGATTAACTGTTGTGCTTCGCATTATTGTACAAAATGATTTAATCTTGGATTTAAGATCCTCATTATTTGATCCATTTTATTCTACTTGTAATATTTGTGCCATTTGAATTTGTACTATTTATGGGGGAAACCAAAAGAGAAATTTAATTCAATTTTCATTTTAGTTTCAATAAACAATTTTAAAACGTAATGAAGTACGAGCTGGAAATACTTGAAGCTGGGTTTAAAAGATGAACATTTTTTGTCCACGATTGGCTTCTTTGTAAACAAAAAACCAAATCTTAACTTGATTATTCTTTCCATCTATATTCAGCCAAAACTCGTCATTAATCGTTTAATGATTCACTGAGTTAGGTGATGAATTTTCACCAAGAAATTCGACATCAGTTTCTTAATGATCATGTTATCTAATTCACAATAATCAACATCTAATATCGTAACATGGGAAAACATAACTAATATTATCTAGTATCTGCGTCTAATATCGGTGATGGATGAAATAGAACACATTTTATGCCCTATATACCGAGTCTATCATATAAAGTGGTGCATTCTCATCCACGTTGCTGGAGGCAATCGGTGCGCTTTGACCAATAATATTTGCAAATCGAATCTCTGGCCTTGTCCGATTTGTAGGTGCTTCAATCGTCGTTTTTTGATGCCTAGAGGAGTCTGGCATCGAGCCCGAACATTGAAATAAGTCCTCAATAAAACCAGGTCTCAGCACACGTTTGTATAAAAATGAGCGCGTGAAAGATACGAAAAATCGAAAATATTCTTGGGAGACTATAGAAGCTCATCAATATTAAAAAGCCTGTCAAAGTCAGTATCAGCATTACCCCAGTAAAAATTTATCTTTGGATATCAATATTGTATTCCATAATCCATTATTATTTTTTAACATAAGCTTGGAAATTATGCAATATGTTGTTTAAACTATTCAGAATTAGACATGTCTCGTTTAAATCGGACAGATTTCTATCCCTGGCATTAGTTGCCTTTTTCAATCGTGTGTACGTTCATCCTAGATCATTTATAGTTTGTACTATTTAAATGAGATGTATTCGTTTCGTTAAGTGCCCATTCCCTGCATTTAGCATACATTTCATTTCGAATACATTACTTCCTTTTGAATCCATTTCTTATTTTTAAATACATTTTTCATTTTAGAATACATTTCGCCTATAAGGCTATGTTTCGTTCGTTAATAATGTACCTCTTCCATTAAAGTTTTCTTCAGTTCACAGAAAAGAGGTAAAGCAATCTATCGCCGTAGCATGAGCGAAAAAACTGGTTCACATCGCGCAGTGATCGTCCTTGGAGCGGGCGGCTGCTGCGCGCAACAAATGCTCTTGTCCGTCTTCGGCGTGAAGTTTATAGTGCGCAATTAATCACAGACTTTATTTGGATTCTTGTGCAGCATTTTACTTTATATCGTTCACTATGTCTAACCTATAAAGAACTGTGCGTTTTTGTATTATTGCTACTTGAGATGAAACATATTGTTGAACTAACTGTTTCCATGTGTAAAAGCAGATTTGATGGATAAATTAGTACTGAAAAAGAATTCTCATTTTGAAATTTAAAAATCGCTCGACGGACATCATGAATATTTTTTATTTCATATTACGGTGCACACAATATGCTAATCACTGCCGTGATTCCATTTTGAGTGACTGCTTTATTATAGAGAATAATTTCGTGTTGCTCTTCGTTATTTTTTTTACAACATTTCCACTAAAATTTTCCGTATGATTATCATTGCCAATATTAAATTACGCTTAATTTAAATTTTTAAGTACAATCTTGGAATCTACTTCATGCCGATGAGATGACACATTGATCGAATTATTTCTGTACTAATCTTACCTGAATTTAAATATATTACCAGTTACATGGCGAGCCGTTCATTTCATCTGTGTCTGATTCTGCTGTGTCTGTTGTAATAACTTCATCCTTTGGTATCAGTACCTGTCTTTGATAGATGGTAATATTACATATTTGAACCTTGTGCATTTTTCAGGTTATTAATATCTGGTAATTATCGGCAGTCGTCATTTCGCCGGTCGTATAAATGATCAAAGTGGAGGCCTCAAGTATACACGGGAAGTAAGGCATTGCAGATAAGATATTGGTGACATAAAATATAAGTCTAGGCATAATTATTTGAAAATACGTGGTCTATTCATGGTTTCAAATTTTTCATTTTGAGTTTATTCTTTAATTAGCTCCATTTCATTGATTTTCTAGTCTCTTAGTAGAACGAATATTTATATCATATCTATACCCCCTAGATTGTTGTTAAAAATAGATTGTTGTTAATGAAACAAATAGCAATTTACTTTTTTATTTAAAATTTATTTTGAATTATATTCGATTCTCTCTGATAATTCTTACTGAATTTGATTTTAAAATATGTTGAGATCGATTTTAAAGCTGTATAATTCCTACCCGCCGTTGTCAGTTACCGCTTCCTGCACTCGCTCTTTGTGTCGACGAATGCGTGCATGTAAACTGTACATGACGAAGACTCTGTTTCCGCGCGCCAGCTCCATCGCAAATGCCAACAGTTCACTGGTCTGTCCTCCTGGCATCGTCAAGTAAAGATCAAACCGTAACAGGAGTAGCAAGTGCAGTGCGTATAGGACTGAGCTGCAGCCTGTCGGCACACCCCACAGTGCGAGAAAACCTTGAACTTTTGTTGCTATACAAAAACTCATTGCTTCGTACGCTCCTGCTCACTCAAGTCGGTGCATTCCTAAGAATGATCAACTAACCCGATCTTCATCATATGTTTTAGGCATATCTTAAAGCATGCGATCTTAAGATTGTATGTCACATAATTTTTGTTCTGCCTCGACAATCATTCACGTGCATTTTGCACACTGAAAAGAAGTGTGTTCGCTAAAATTTATGACGCAGTCGTTTTTCTAAAATTTAACACATTATGATCTCTTCAATAGTTAAATGCCTGCTATCTAAGGGGATATTTTAATCCGTTATATCATCTTACGTAATGGACACATGTCGAATACTGCAAGTTTCTTGCTTACTGACACTATTCTCGCTAACTGATATGCAGACATTCTATTAAAAAAATTATTTGTGCTTCCTTTCTGAAAAGCAAGCACTCGAAGTTTAGTTACTCCTTCCAAATTCTGACAATTGGAAGAATCTTCAAATGAATTAGACGCTTAATTTTTTGTGCAACAGAAGATATAATATCACCGTCTTGGCTTTTAGAAAAACGTCTGTTCCTTCTATTGGATTACACGTAAATTTCGCCGGAAATGCCTCTATTTCAGTGACCTAGTGATGCCCTCAATCGATGTCCTTGCATTCCTTTTATCTTGTCATGCGCTACATATTTTGTGTCTGTCCTCTCACGTATGCTGCTGAACGCAAGCCTGGCGCTTCCGTGTTAGCTCCGAGACCTTCGAGATCGGAGGTGGTGGCCGTTTGACTCTTGCATGTAGATCGCGGTATCATGCTCTAAAATACGTCGTTCGGGAGTGAATCAGGATGTGGGGTTCTCCAAAATAGTACAGTTGGATTGAGGGGTACGATTACCAAATGATTAACATGGTGTAAATAGCATGAGATAAATTGAATGGCATCTTGCTCACAGGAAAGAAAGCTGCTTTTGTGTGTTAATAATGGATAAATCGTTTCATAAAATAGAAATGATTAGTTTTTGATCTATTTGTCAAATATGAAAGTTCTACTTGATGCTCGTATATTGTATGTTAGTAAGTTTTCGATTTGTTCTCAAGTGCGAAACGTGTGAGAGCAAAATGTAATGCTGCATTTTTATGGTGGGTGAATATAAACATTTATATTCCATGATCCATAAATTTCCGTGCGAAAATGTTCTTTACATTACTGTTTTCTAAGAATGTAGGAAAAACTGTAGCGCGTCTTCCAATGCAGAAAAAATTTGCGTCAGAAGAGTCTCCATTCAATCGTGTAATTGGAAAGACACTCAAGACCATTACCTTTTTGTGTATCTTTCGCTTTCCTAGTAAAAAGAATGACAACCTGTCGTCGTCGCAGCCTCCGACTCTCTTTCGATATTCTTGCGTAGATTGTGAACCGAAATTGCAAGCCAATTGCTTCGTTTCACGGTCCTAAGTAGACCACTATATATGTGTGTTGTGTGTATATCCGAACGAGACCTTGAAATAATGTACATTCCACTGCAAGTTTTTCAATTGTTTTCCATGCAGTAACCATTTTGAATAATATTTATAGCATTTTTTTGTGATTATAGGACATTTTAGCGTCGGGTTCAGCTTGAAGCAATATGCATATTGCATAAGAAGAGTCGGGGTAGCTCGCCTATAAACTGGGGCGGAAGTGGCGAGGCGCGCCCCTTTCTTCCGCGTAAATGTTGGTGAACTTTAGTGACGATCCTATCCGGACTTCAGACGTGGGGCAATTTAATTCTTTGTGGCCAATCAGTGATTGCATGCGTGGTAAATTCCTGTTTCCTTGTGAACCTTATAAAATTTGTGTCGAGGACCCGTCAAAAGAATTTTCGACTCCTTATTCCAGTAGTTCTGTCGAACTGAGATTAGTCTTACCTCAGTTCAATAGACCGTTTTGCAAATATTTCAGTGAAGATAAATTTTAATATGGGAAATTTCCTCTTTCATAGCAGCGAATCAGATATTGTTACTAGCGCCGAAACGCGATCCGTGCATGTGTTTGAATTCTGTACTCCTAAAATATCCGTGTGCTCGGACGTCGAGCAATAAAGTTGTGTTTCCCCAGTACGGAGAAAATGACCCATGAGTAAAGCGCACACAATTTTTTTCTATATATTTGTTTACACACCCACAAATCGAATTAGACGGGTCAGGTCTTGTTACGTAACAAACAGCACGCACTTTTTCTTTTGGTTTTTATTGCGCAATCAACACTAAAATATGGAAATATTTTTAGTCTTTTTATTCGGCTATTTAGACATGTAAAAGCAGTATCCCAGCCAGGAAGAATTCTGCTGACATCAGTGGTTTTGAGGTACGTCCATGTCAATTTAGCAAGTTTCGATGACCCTGCGTTATGTCTATAATATTAATGCCCTGTTGTCCCACGCTATTGCCAACACTGATGTCCGGTTTACGACGCTATCGGATGTCTTTGTTTCGACAAGGAGCAATAGAGCAAGTTTCTCAGTCTACTTGCTTAGTGTGCACCTCGTAATACGGAAGTGAACTTGTGTTAGAGGTGACCGATCTACGATGGCTCACCGACCGTACGCAATGCATTCCCTCGATCTGTGCTGCTATCCCAGCACCTCTTTCTTGATAAAAACTATGTAGGAAATGTGTCCGTGTTCATCCAGCATGGCACAATTATTATTAGATCACCACGCAGACATCGTAAAAAGTAAGGAAGTGACGAACGCGACTCGAAAGGAAGTCAGTGGGCAGTTCAGACTTCTTGTACGTCCCTAATTAACGTGACACTCGACACCGAGCAGAACTGGATGCTCTTGATATGTCAGCCGTGTACCCGGGATATAATTGTCGATTTATGAGCAGTTTGGAGTGATATATCTAGGTTGTTTATTAAAGAATATTTTTTTGTTTGTATATGTTTTCTGACCATTATTTGTATGGTTTAAACCTGGTGATTCATCATGAGCTAATAATGGCTTCTGCTAAACGCTACTACATAAATATTCCTGGTCAAGCTCTGGTGTTCGTTGTAGATTTACACCGTGAGTATTCTTACACCGTAGTTGGTTTTTTCAAATTCGGTCTGGCATACCCGGTTTACATGAATTTAATCTAATCATCTCCATTGATATACAAAATTTCAGGAAACGCAAGAAATTTTGACTACAATTCTTGTCAAACCTAGAAAACTTCAAGCATGGAGCCGACTTCCTGACTATGCTTCTGACACCACTTTTTTCTTATCACTAAACCACTTAATTTAAGGCCTGGTGACATTTGCATACGATTTAATACTAGTCATTATACTTGCATTTCAAGTGCAAGGAACCTTTGTTCGCAAGGCTGTGGCGTCATTTCAGCAAGCGTTCTTCTACCATGGTGATTAACGAGAAAATTACACAAGAGGCTGTCAAGGATAGGCTCTTTTTATACTTGCAGAAACTGTAAAAACAGCGGAACTGGACCCAATGTGCGAACAAATTCAATAGCCGCTTCCGCCCTAACATTTGCGGCTGCTGAATCGGAGCGATGTGGTCAAAAATGAAAATGAATCAGTTTTTAAGGCTCGACAAAATTCAAAAGGCAGTAAGGTTCACTTAGGCATCAGTGATTATTTCCCTTCATGTAGCCAATCTGATACACATAAGTTGAACAATCAAACTTACGGGTTTCCCTCCATATATATTTTGTATACCTGCGCCATACATCATTGTTTATTTTACTGCTATGGAAGCCTACCTCGAAGACAAAATCGTTTTTTAATACATCTAATGATTAAGTTTGTAATTAAAAATTTTCTGACATTGTAATGCAGTATAGATTATTTTTCACGCACTTTTTACTCGTGACCAAAAGGTTCGTTAACACAGACCACATTGATTTGACTTCTGAAGTGTAGGTTTCGTGCATCGTTCACAGCATCTGCTGTTCGTGCATTTTACGCGGAAGCACGTATATTATACGGAAACTGCGTTTCCGTGCACAAACCGGGAAAAATAATAATTTTAAATTTTCATTGCATTTTTATTTAAAGTATGCCATTTCAATTCCTTTCCATTGACAGGTGAGCGCGCGCAGAGGCGAAGGGCTTTTGAGGAACGTAAGTACATCAGAGCTCCTAAAAGGCCGCTGTTGAAGCCCTGGCTTTTTATTCAACGCATAATAGAAAATACGCCGCATTAAGAGCTGAATACACCCGTGCTGATATTCGTTTGAGGCTTAACGACCGAGATATCAGGGCTATTGAAGACTTCAAGTCCTTTGACATTCTGCCTTCTTATCTCAAGCCGTTCAGATCCGTCCAAATATTCTGTTATTTATCCAGAGTTGGGATAGCATGATTTTTTAAAAGCCGTGCATTTAGTATTGCATTTTGAATTTAATAATTGTCAAAAAAATATTTTTAAATAAATTTTTGTAAAATTTAATTTTGCAGTTACAAAAGACTTATGGGCTTAAAGAAGCCGTTATACTGAATAATGTTGCACGACACGACGACATAGTGACAAATATAGTGAAAGACTTAATTGAGTGGACCGCGAGCACGTCAATCAACGAGGCAAATACCGGAATAATTTTTGGTATGGGCCAGCAGAAAATTATTGCGCGATGATTTTTTGTCCGCTAATAAATAAAAATAACATGATTTTTTAACATAAAGAATTCAGAGTTAGACTCTAAATCATCAATGACAACCCAATTTTGAGAAGAACTCCCGATTTGTGATACAGGGTTATTCTAAATGATGGACGAAATTTATTAAAATCGGATTTATTTAAGTATAAATTCAAAATGAATAATTTATACACCAATGGAAAGAACATGATTCACATTTTATGCGTATTTATAACTGTTCAATTTTTATATATATTTATATGTTCAATTAAATATAAATTTATTAAATTGTGGCCATCATTTAGAATACCCGGTACTTAGTCATAACTCGTTAATTTACGAGACCTTCTTGCTGGAACAAATGGAATTTTTTTTGCGCCTTTGACTCACATGTTTTCATTTGAGCTTTTCGTTTAATCTAATTGGGAATTAGGCCTGCGCCTAATTCCCAATTCACGCGTAGCCGCCTTGTATTCACACATGCAGAAAGGTATTCTGATAGTCCCTGTAAATTTTAAAATGATAACCGTTTTTGTAACGTTTGATTATGACCGTCAGGATTTTCACTGTTATTCTGAACCACGTTGCCGTCTATTCGTTCCACGTTTAAGAGATGGAGTCAACATTAATAATTAAAAAATCTAACCGAGCGGTGCTGACGTTTCAGAAAATAGTAGAGTAACGAAAGAGAGAGTGGATCTATTGTTTTATTTTTGTCAGTGCTTTTGTTGTAACTTCGATCAAGGAAAAGAAGAACTTCTGTTGAATTTTTTTCTTAAAACAGATTTTTATAATAATTTAGAGATAATATCTAGCTTTGTTTAGTTGCACTGAATATTGAAACGGGTCATTTTCAGTTCCTTATGCCCATTAAGTAAAACTATTTTGTATTGATGCACTGTTGCAGATGATGGGTTAAGTAATACTTTGAAATGCTAATATTATTTCGGATAATTATCCGCAACAATTCTCTGTAACATTGCGTTTCAATAGCACGCCTCTGAAAATAATTCCTATAAGAATACACATTGGAGCAAACTCACGTGCTAGGTAACTCTTCATTTATATGATTGTCTGTTCTCGCGATAAATAATGCCTGTAATCTTAGCATCGTTGACAATGTACAGCTTATGTGAGATTCGAAGCGGCGTTTGCCCATCACATCGAGTCTCAGCGCTTTAGAAGCGTTGGACTGAAGCTTCTATTTCAGTGGACAGAGATTGTGTTGAAAGTATTTTCATCGTCTACTGCCAATGCTGAAACTCGCAAAGCTAATCCTTCAAGAATGTTTCATAGACCTTGACGATGTCGTACTTCAGCTGTAAAATGTTAACTCCGCCGTATTGATAAACGCTGGCCGGCTTTATAACGATGTCCGACCATGTGCCAAAGAAGATTGGCAAGTAGTTAAATGAACATAGTAACTTCATTATGACATACTCTTTGGATTGTTCCCTCCAGATTGAAAGCCCTTAATTTGATAATGAAGCGCCTATTTTTAATCGTAATACATTAAAAATATTTTTAATATTCTATTTGTCGGCTGCGTCTTTAACAATACGATTCACATGTTTAACTCATATTATTTGTTCACTTATGATGTTCGTACTTCTCTGGAACTTAACTCTGTTATGTTATGTTATGTTCTCTGTTATGGAATTTGAGACGTATACAAAATTATGATGTTTCCTTGAGATATTTGTAAGACGTACTTTGCTCCATATTGTGACCAGCAATTCACAGGTTATTAATCTATTTGCAAATAAAATCCTGTTATCGTCACTATATTATGACAAATATCTACAATTAGGATGATGAAAATTTATATTTCAGCTTTTAATCCCACTATAAAGCCAATTTCAATTATAATTTTGAAAGCTAAACATTTTTTCAGTGATGCAAATCATCATGTACGATTCGTGTGTACAATTGCGAAGAATTTCGGACTTCAAAACTTTTCTTGTATTTTCACCCAGAGTTGAAACCAGAACATGAACCGTGTAAACACGTTGAGTACACGACTGACATTTTCTGTGGAATCGAAAGGTCCATCCACAAGTTCAAAGAATGCTTTCTCTTTCTCCACCCGTACTTGTGACACCTCAAGTCGTGCGTGCATGAGAACGCCTGTCGTCTCGATCTCCCGCATATTTTCCCTAGCGGTTATTGGTACCGAAGCCTGAACTTTATGGTAAGCTGTCTGACCAAAGCATCGCACTTGTGATACCCGCCTGAAATTCTCGTCTAGGAACGTGCGTGTTTTCGGTTCTCCCACAACGTCAGACAGGTACAGGGTAAACACTCACTCGACCGGTACGACGCTTTGCGAAGGTTGAGTAGTTTTACACTACAATTTACCTCAAGCACTTTCTCTTATTTTCATTACCACCTTTTTAAATTAATTATCTAGTCAAAAAATTGAACTAGAATTTAACGATATAACATGGATTATCGGTATTTATATCCATCTCTTTCATTGATGTTTTTTTTTTTCTTATATTAGCTAATGATACATGTCTTTAACTTATGAAGACAATGGTTTATGAATCGGAAGATCACTAATTGAAGTTTTTGTGCGTTGACCAACACGTGTGGCATGAATATTAGCAGAATGCGAAGAGTTAGAAACGAAATCGTTAAAGGGAGTTGAATGGAAAACGCTTCTCGTGCCCTCTTGTTGTGCTTTGTTGCTCAAAAGTGAAAGATTTACGACAGCCCTCATAACGCGACTGCGTAATATGGATGCCTCACCACAACGTGTTTCTTTCGACTGCTTCGTTCGCAACCCGGGGCCGTTATACCGCTCTGATGATGTAAACGAAACTCCTACTTCTACTGATGCTTGTTCTCACGAAAGTGTCGCAACTGAGGAGTTACCACATTTGCAGTCTTTTAAATTGCAGGTATAGTTTAATCAATATGCGTGTATTCAAGATCATCTACCAGTATTAATTAACTCCGTGTTCTTAGCCACGTTTTAAAGTGATAAACTGGAAAAAGTTTTAAGGATTTATGACAACATGTTGAATTTTTCTTTATTACTTATAGGCATCTAGACTGATTTAATACTATAA
This sequence comes from Hyalella azteca, assembly GCF_000764305.2. NCBI lineage: Eukaryota > Metazoa > Arthropoda > Malacostraca > Amphipoda > Hyalellidae > Hyalella > Hyalella azteca. Next base: position 16,492 of record NW_025947465.1, read on the forward strand.
ATTTAGTTTTTGGTTCGTAGTATCTACTCTTTATTCTTGTTCTTCACCGGGCGCATTTCTCCGTCAAAATTCTCTACACCTGAAGTTCCAGATGCGGAAGTCGCCCCTAAAAGCGACACACCCGCATGAGAACAATCGAAGGTTGCCCATTCGGAGAGCCCGGACGGAACCTGTCATTATTGCGTGAAAGTTTTTTACTTTAGATCATTACGGAGTTCGCGAGGCGTGGTACTTTATTGCCGAGCGCTCTTTAGAAAGACTTGATTGGTTTGTTGAGTTAAAATTTTTGAACGTTGCCCTTGACCTTGCGTACTCGCGTTAAAGTCTCGTCATTGTGAAGGATGACGCGCAGTTTTTATATCTATTTCGCTCTCGTCTCTGGAGGATTGATCTTCCGACGGATAAACGCTGGCTTTGTTTGCTTCGTTTTATTCCGCGTATTTGGAGCTCGAGGTTCTGTTTTTATATTTATCCGAGATCTGGACCGCCTCATCTATGATTGTGGGGTAAAAATAGTTTGAAATTTTCTTGGATGTTCGCGATTTTTTAACTTGTCAGGATTTTTACAGTCTCGTGTTTTAGCACGCTGAAATTTTTGGCACTCGATGAGTTTTTTTTCTAATATGTTGTAAAATTCAATTGGTCAATAGCCCTTTTACTTGACAAATTCGTTTTTGTTTAAGACTTGATGCTCAGTAAACAAGTTTAAGACTTGATGCTCAGTATACAAGTTTAAGACTTGATGCTCAATACGTACAGACAGTATCCAATATTGTCTATAATTGCAGTATATTTCGAAACCTTACACTTCTCTCGGAATAATTATTCCCTTCAGAATGTTTATGTCCGTTACAAACAATATGTTACAATTCCGTTACAAACAATATGTTTGTAACGGATATTCTGATTTATATGCATCCCGAAATAAGCCCTTATTTCTTCACACTTCTCTCCACAACAATTTCCAACTTCATATTCATGCGCCCTAACGTCTTATCGTGTATGACTCCTTGCCCTTGGTGTATGCTAACTATATAGCACGCAATATTTTTCAGCGCAGCAAATGCCGTCGTGAAGGGCCTTTGCTCTTCAACAGCCGTCCATCGTTAAGAACAATGGACATCACGCCAAGTTCGATGTGCTTCAGGTTAATTCCAAAAGCTCTGCCTGTATTCTGCCCATATGCGAACCTAAATTGACCATTGTTTCCTGCCAAGCTTTTATAAGACCGTTCAAGAAGGTTCACTAATTCAAAATCAGCTCTGTAACCGAATTAATCGGCGAGTCGATCAGCTGTTGGAAGCCTACGTGCATCTTTTAAAATAGTATCATGCTTGCATGTCCAGGATAGCGTACTGGAAGCAGGTGTATTCATTTTAGTGTTCATCAATGAAGTCCAGCTTCTCGTCTAGGGGAACAAACTCATTTTCCCAGAGAATGGTTTGAGGCTGGCGGCTAAACGTTCATTACTGTATCCTAATTGCTGGTCCTGCTTGCCGCAGCGACTGCGTTTCAGTTTTCTGATGCCACAAAGGACCTATTCCGGAACCAGCCGCGACTTGCAAGTCTTTTCATCCAGTCCCGGCGGATTGAGGAAAATACCGTCCCGTATATAGTCTTGCAGCTCGCCGACGCCTCAAGGGAGACAGGAAAGGACTGCAGGTTCGTGAAAGGGAGCGTGGGACGTAAATATCGTCTTCCTTTTCCGTATTGAATCATGGTTAAACTAATGTTGATTAGATATAACAATTTGGGAATGAACGTAATGCGACGGGATTATTTTCCTTGCACTTTATTGTTTTATTTTATAATTTCTTGGAACTTTTAGTATCAAAACCTAGAATTTCAATTAAACTATAGGTAAGTCGTCGCAATTTTATCTTGAAAAGAGTCGCACATGCACAACCTCGACTATGAATTTTATTTGGTTTTAATTTATAGAAGAGTGAATTTTTCGTTAGTTATTGGCCGAGTGCCTTATAGGCCTAAACTACAGTAGTAATTAAATAAAATAAATAAAAACATTAGTAGGCGTAAAACTAATCCAAGGCAAAGATTCGACTGGCTGGCATCTTGATACCGGATTTCTTCATTACATTCGCCATGGAAAGTTTAGAGCAAAAAAGAAATAATAATAATAATTTACTGCAAATTCACGCATAGATAGATAATTTTTCTATTTCACTTATAATGAAATATATCTATCTGCTCAAAAATGAAGTTTGCCACACATTTATTAATGATGTGTTCTTACATTATATGTTGAGTTTGTATCACATTTACCATCAGATCTATATCAAACGTCGCAACGAATATCAGGATTAAATTAACGTTCTCATCAATGTAGTTTCAATAAAAATACATTGTCTATACAGGTTTTCCTGTATTTTTATTAAACACTAAATTGAACTAAAATGAATAATTGAAATCTGCTATTATAATTAAATTTCAATTCATGAGCAATCATACAGCAGATGTGACGGAATGACACGCTTGTCGCCTTTTGCGCTGGCGGTGGCAAGGCGTTGCTTACAACGAACCTTAATTGTTCGCTCGATTCGCCGTCTGCTAGCTGATCCTACCAGGAAATTATACCCGGACTATAGAAGGTGAACTCGATGCGACGCCTGCTGTTACTACGTCCTACCTTGTTGTAAATTATACCCGGACCATAGAAATAATACCCGGACTCGATCTGCTGTTTCTAACCTCATTGGAAACTATTCCTGCATCATTGAAATTGAATTCCATGCCACACCCTATGTTCCTACCTCAATGGAAATTATACCCGGACTATGAAAGGTGAACTTAATGCCGCACCTGCTGTTCCTACCTCGTCGGAAATTATACCCGCACAATGGAAGGTGTTCCGTTAACTTCGAACTGATGTCGGCCATTGGAAAATCAGCTTGTATTTCTACTTGGTCTACTCGGCAGGCTTCCTGCTGCTCCTGACAGTCTGGCTGGTTTGGTTTTTTGCAGGTGAACTTTTTTGTTTGCATCCAATTCTTAATGGCGTGCTCATATGGCTGATAAACTACCTATGTAATTCATTGAATATAAGTGCAATTTTTTTATGAAGATTAATAATATGCATATTTATTTTAAAATATTTTAGTAGCTCGCCTACAACTTCAAATGCTTCTATTAATGCTTCAAAATTTTACAATATTTTTGTTCACTGAGCGCATGTGAGATTGATGCGTGAGTTAATGTATATAACCATCGAAATTTTTGACAGAAGCTGTAAATCATACAGTGCCTCTGCAGCACATTCATGTGTACCTGCGTAGTTTTATCGAAGTAGGTTGCTTACTCGCGATGGCGTAGACGACTCATTTGTTGTACACTGAGGCGAAGACCCATGATGTATATGAACTTTTGTGTTGAGTTCGTCAACTATATTCAGTGATGCGAAGTGATGCAAGACGACGAATGGGTGCAGTGATGTTCAGAGATGCGACGAAGACGATGTGCAGTGATGCAAGACGACGAATTGGTGCATGACACAACCGTACGTGGTGTACACGTGCCCTCATGCCAGCCAGTCTACAGGAGTGCATTGCGCAGCTGTTGCATTGCGCAGGGGCGCATGCAGTGAGGCAAGGGGAGCATCGAACCCTTGACCGCCGCTGACCCCACACGTAGGGTTAGCAGCAGTCATCACCCCTAAACCTGCCCGCTAGTCTTGACAGTTAAACCAGAAGCCGAATACACTTTAGGTAATTCAAATCCGACCGCCATAGCTGTTCAAGTGCAAGTCTTGGACTTAGTGTGCTAGAATATTAGAACTTGAAATCACTGTTAAGTTTTGTCGAAGAACTGGTACTATGAATAATGATACTATGAGCAAGTTGGATCCTCTAGATCAGCATTTTTCATCCCTTCAAACTAATCATATCTATTGCGAAAGAGGCATCCGTGTTGCTCGTGATCATGCTTATTCTTGATAATCTCAAAAAATCGCCGCATCGCTCGACCGCGCCTAGCTTCAGAAGTTTGATTTCAATTCTCGCTTTGAAATTGTTTTAGTCTTATCGTGATGACAAAACTTCCCAGCAGTGGCAGGCTTCCCTCTTCCGGCCTACGTGTGCAAATTCGTCTCACTATTCACAATGATATTCCTACCAGAGTTTTGGAGTTAATCTGGCAGTGGAGGCTTAGAGACGGAAGTCTCTCAGAGTCTATTATGGCTTATGCCCCTGCAATGACATGATAAGTTGCTGCAGAGATCTCGCGTTCAACGCCTATGCCAATAGCATTTACTAGCAGCCATTTGCATGCAAACTAAAAATACTTAGGATGTTTTGTGCTTATTAGGTGCTCGATGAGACCGACTAGTGAAAATATATGTATATTTTAATGCGGTTATTTATATCACTGCAATTGAGTTCAGCTTGTGAACTGAATTTTCAGTTATTGGTTGCTCAAATTTTAGGAAGAATTTTAAGTATGGGCAAATCTGCTTCTGAAAATAAGTTGTTCGTTCGTCGTTTGATGTCCATGATGCCAATCAAGCATTTTTCATTAGTTCCTTTATTAGTTCCATTGTTCGTTAGCATTTCATTATTTGATTAATTTTTCATTAGTGAAAAAGCATTTACAGTTCATTAGTGTCTTTGCCTTGCATTTGCTCTGAACTACAGGCTCATACTGTGGTAACTGAGACTCTAATTTCTGAACAGTAAAACTTCGCAACGGAGCTAAATTCATTATTGAATGAGAAGTTATTGCACGCATTATCCTCATTGGGGGAAGGTTTTAACGATGAAGGCAAATTAGACGGCCTGGTATGGACTATGGATGGTATTAATTACTTGTGCGTTCTTTATGGCTGTTTTGCCTTCACTATTGCTGAACGTATTACGAGATTCAGACTGCATTGCCCCGCGGCCTCTGAACTTCGTATCCTGTTTGTGTGCTTTTACCTCTAATCGCAGTGGGAAAATTCATCTTTAATTAGTACTCCCGAAAGGAAAGATTAGGAAGGAATTGAGTATTTTTTCCTCTTTCAAAGATGGATGCACATTAGGAAAGTCTAAGCTCGGCCTAACTCGGCATCCTCAGCCCGCTTGAAGCGTCTAAAGAAGGTAAGAAAACCAAAGTGGGATGATAGTTCAGCAAGAAGCCACTTGAATAAATACGGAACGATATAATTTTTAAAAAACATTCTCTTTTTCTCGCGAAAGAAAACTTTCGATGAAAACCCTTGAAAGAGACACAAAATCTACCATAATTTTTGGTGGGGTAGGCTGAAAATTGTGTAAGCAATTTGCTCGTTAGAAAATTCCATGTAAAAAATTATTTGTTTATTAAACGCTTTAACCCTTTAACGCAGTATGTCACTATCCGGGAACATACAATTTTACGTAAACTATTGAGTGTAGCAACCTGAGGACGTTTGCACGCAACAGAAAATATTTTAAAGTTGTCGTACGTGGCGGCAACCATCAGTGCAAGTCATTTTGCGCTCACTATAGCGAGAAGAATATCCATTTTGGGAAGTAGGCTTGTGACAATACTGCTCCGGATACTCGTGTAAGAAGGTAGAGGTTTGACTGCATAATCTTTCTATTCCGTCAATGCAGCTTTCCACGATGGCACCTTCACCGTGCCAGCAAGATACCCACTCGATGGATGCTCTTCCGCATGTCGATCACTACCCGAGAAAAATAACGGAAGCTGCTTTCCTGCTCAACAGCTGTGATCGTTCGCTTTCTCTGCCACATGGCGCGCCGTGATATTACGCGAGTTTATTGTCAGGAAACGAAAGCCCTCTTACGTCGACGACGCTTTCATCTTGATTGCCTCATTAGAGTTTTTATTGTTCATGATTCTGTGTTGACGGACCAATTGCGCAATAAGCTCTCACACAAAACGAGAGATGCTGCCCCACATTTTTCTTTTAGATACAGAAGCCGACTCTTGGCATAAGAATTAATCTTCTGAATTTAAATGATGTTCTTCAGTTGGGATTAGTGTTCTTTCATAAACTTTATTGTGTGAATTGCCTTTTGCCCAATAATCACGACACTAATGCAATATCTTTTGCTTTAAAAATATAGTGCGCGAGAGAAAATTTTTTATCGCGAATTAATTTTGAGGCAGATTTGGCGTCTAGCTGTTACGTATCCATGACATTTTGCGCAATGACGCTCAACTGCACTTCGCATCGCCCTGCTTCCTGTCGCTCCGCATCGAGTAGACTATGCTATCTTGTTCAGAAGTCTCGGCCTTATGTTCGCATGATCATATTTTCTTGTATTAGTATCCGTAAACGTGCTTGTTTTTCGTTCGGGCATAAATATTTTATGTCTTCCTGACGCGCCCTCGCTTCGAATGAAACTACCTGAATTTGTTGTGCACATCCCACTTCCCCTGACTAATGCCATATATACTATACAACTATAATGTAGTTATTTCCAAATTATATTAACTGCACCGTTTACTTGTTCACGTTTGCGCTCTTGATCTTGTCTTGAATGTCTCTTCGTGGACGCGCGTGCGTGTTAATGCTGTATCAAACTCCTTAACCACTGAGAAATTGAACCTCAACGCAATAAAATTGTAATAAATTCGTTCAACAAACCTCATTTACGTTTATTGAATTATTATTGGTACAACTAGGAAATCTACAGCGTGAGTATTTAAATACTTTATTTTCGATTGGCAATAATTTGCGTTTTCACATCTTTTATGTATAATCTACCGAGTCACTGCTTCCAGTTTGAAGAATATTTTTTTTCTAAACTGAAATCAATTTCACTCTAAGGTCGGAAGCGTTTTACGCTATGCAGGTTGGATCACTTCCTGCTGCAGCAATATTTCCCTCTTAGTTCATTTCAATTTAGGCTTCACGGCCCACTTCCTACCACGTAAAGTGAAGCAAGGCAGTTCTCACACGTACATGTTCCACGGGAATGAATTGCAGCAGGTCAGTGTTTGTTGAGACATTGCTTCCAGTACTGGAAATGGAAGCCTTGTCTTCGCTCCTGCATTGTCTTGCGAGCTAATTTACAGTAACGCTTGTGTATTTCCTGTCAAGTTACTGGTAATCATGGGAAGATCTTTAAGGGCCACAGCTCGGCTGGCTCCGGTCGCGCGCGTTATGCAAGCCGCGCTGAAGTCGCTCAGGTCGAGGAAGTTTTCAAGAATTCGGCTGAATGACGTAAGCGTTCAGAGCCGGGGCACCGACCCGTGGAGTTCATGCGTCTCGCAAGGAAAATGATTATTGTGATCGTAAAAACTATTTGACTAGTTCATTATTTAAACTAGTGCATCAATAATGTTTTTTGTAACTGCTAATTTGCACTTATGTGCTTAACTACTTTTAAATCAGTCACATGTCTTTCATATGTTTTGGAAAATAACATCACTATTTAGATTAACGTTTTTGTCTTCTCTCGAAAACTGACGACTGGACCCCCTCTGCATACCCAGTATAATGGTGACTTTTATTAATTTTTCATCCTACAATGCTCATTAATGGCAGTTTTCGTCAAAAATTTAAGAAGTCGGTGTTTAAAATGTATAATTTTCTGTTAATATATTGAGAAATCCTCATTTCATAACTGATATGTATAATTCATTCAAGATGCACGACAATGCTATCGTCTATTTTATGATGGATTTATTCAAGCATTTTGTGAAAGCGGCAGAATTTATTTCATAACCACACTAAAAAACTTCCGAAACCAACAATATCAGAACGCTTACTTATCTTGAAAAAAATTGTTTCAACAATTCGAGGAACAAAAACTTTAGCTAAATTACTTCTTAACTTGCGCATAATCTTAAGCGCGCTATCCGTTTGTTTGAAAAATAATTTTCTCTTTGTACACCATTAACTTACGGAGACACGATATTGCGTGCGCAAAACACCGTTGCGTTCTGCAATAGCGTGCCTGAAGCTTGCATTTTGGACGCAAAAAAAATTAACGGCGAATAGATACCGACCGAAGAAAATTATCGCATATCAGGAGAAACGCTGTACTAGATGAATGGATGAATTTGCTTTTTAATAAAGAAAATTATTTCCCTGGTGAATCATGTCATCACTATCATTCCTATGAAGGCAGAAAAGAATTTTCTTATGTATACGTGAATGAAAAGAATCCTCGGTTATTTCTACATCATAATCCTCATTTCATAACTGATATGTACAATTCATTCAAAATGCACGGCATGCTATCGTCTATTTTATGATGGATTTATTCAAGCATTTTGTGAAAGTGGCAGAATTTATTTTCATAACCACACTAAAAAAACTTTCGAAACCGACAATATAAGAACGCTAACTCAACCTGAAAAAAACTATTTTGACGATTCGCGCAGAAAAAATTTTACCTAAATTATTTCTTAACTTGCTCTTAAACTTAAGCACGTTATCCTTTTGTTTGAAAAAAAATTCTCTTTGTACACCACTAACTTATGGAGACACAATATTGCGTGCGTAAAACACCGTTGTGTTTTGCAATAGCGTGCCTAAAGCTTGCATTTTAGACGCAAAAAAATTAACGGCGAATAGATACACACCGAAGAAAATTATCGCATATCAGGAGAAACGCTGTACTAGATGAATGGATGAATTTGCTTTTTAATAAAGAAAATTATTTCCCTGGTGAATCATGTCATCACTATCATTCCTATGAAGGCAGAAAAGAATTTTCTTATGTATACGTGAATGAAAAGAATCCTCGGTTATTTCTACATCATGAACATATTCCTAACCTTTGATGTCTTGGATAATTTCTCGCTTTCATTCTTTGGAACCAATCGATTACTGTGCGTGAGCGAAGCCTCGAAATCAGAGTTTAGTTACCCCATAATAATTGCGAAGTCCTTATTCATCTGCCGATTACATTTCGGATTGTATTTGAGGTCTCAAAAGATAGACACGCAAAATCAATGCATGGTCATCGAAACTTTTTATCACGAACGAACCGTTGGACAACTTCTTATTACCGTTGTGCTTACCATCATCGTAGAACTTACTATCTTTGTTTGACTTGCGGTGACCGCTTAACACGCTCATCGTTATAAGTTAGCAAGATAACGTGGCCTCGCTATTTCCGTAATGATGACTCAAATGCGAACCAAGACCTCGTCGTCCGGAACACTCAATGACTCCGGCGTTACGGATCACCAATGCAGGGATAATCAATCCATCTCGCTAATCGCTGCTGCAGGCACGTTAGGGAAAATTGTGCCAGGGAAATTTAGCTACGCAGTTTAGTTGTGCTTCCAACTGTAGATTTCCATAAGCAATAAGCTGCGCAGTTCCGTACAGATCATTGCGTTTTCTGCTTGCGCCCGCATCTTCCTGTTGCAGCTATAAGCGGTACATGCAAAACGAACTCTGCTTCTTTTTTACCATATTCTTGACGATTATTGCTTTTGGATCTATGTTTTTGTTTGTTATATTTCTTGCCTGTTTTATTTACTTTACATATCGCTTATGAGATGTAATAATTATGTATGCCATTATGCGGTTTAGCGCAAAAAATATGTGCCAAGCAATATACTTTAATATTTTGCTCGTATATACAACTTTGAGGCTCTCGTGTCTCCTGAACTTCCTTCAAGTGGTATATATTCTAAGCCAGAATAAACTAAAAGTTTACGGTGTTGCTTTTCTCACAGAGATAGCTTATTTTAAATTTATTGATTTGTTGAAGCAATGCGGCGTTGCTTTGGTAATTTTGTCATCAGTTTCATTCAAATCCATTATGAAATAAAATGCAAGGCAATGAAAAATTTATAATAATATTCAAGGTTTAATTAGACTTATATTTTTGCCGCAAGTGTTGCGTGTCGATCCTGCAGGTCATTAGCAACAGGAGAGCAGTAATTTGGGTGTCTATTTTGTTGAATGGATCCTTAGAGCAGATCCATTTAATGAACGCAGCTAATTATCCTGCTAATTTAGTCGAGTAACGGAGTCGGCTTTGGTTGAGAACGTCGTAAACATGGCCTAGTTTATCCGGCGATTGAGTGACATTTACCCGACATTGTTTGCTGGGCTCTCAATAGTTTAACGGTGCTGTGCTATTGTTGTCTATTTGGAACTGAGGAAAATAACTTAGGGTGAGGAAAATTAGCTGTTTATGTGGACTCCGTTAAGGAATACATGCGCAGTATTTCAGAAATGACACCCAACCGTTCGTTCGAGGAGTCATTCCCGAGTGTTGCTATTACCGACGGAGGGAGTATCGTACTTTCAAAAAAGGCAAATATAGCTTATTTTATCAGCGGGCGATATTTTTTCTTCTTTTTTGTACATTTCATTGCATATTTCGTACAAAGTTATTCATATCAACAATAATTGTGTAAAGTATCTAATTCCCTAAATTAATTTCTTTTTGCTCTACTAATTGAATTAATTTCTCATGTAAAGACATAATCTTTCCATCATAGTTAATTATTTCCTGCAGAATATTAAGCAGGCCTAGCGCGAAGCCTCGGTCTCTATTGGTCGCCAGGAAATTTTGCGCTGAATTCAATCAGGAGGCAAAGGACCTTCCATTATATAAACGATCGGAAATGAGTGGGTTGACTCTGCGCAACGAGATATGATACAAAATTAAGCCAAAAAGTAGAAGGCTATGCCACTTAATTTTAAAGCTCTGAGGCTGATCAAGTTCTGAAACTGCTCCTCGAAAATTTTCCACTTGATCAAAAGTTAGGATGATAACGAGTTTTAATTCATCCAAGACATGTGTTGTAGACATGTTGCCGATTAGAATTATGTTTTGCCATGTATGTATATCTCCTACCTTCATATATGTATATCTCCTAAATACTATTGATAAATGTACCGAAAAATTATACTTTTTGCACCCCCTGTTCTTTAAAAAAAGAATCATGCATTGTAATGCTTTTCATGATAAAAAATTCGCTTTGTAATATCAAGAAAAAAATCAATTTCAAACCAGCCCTCGATTGTTTGTTTGCACGACCGCGTTGCAGCTTCGAATATTAAGTACCTACTGAATTAAAGGAGCGTTGCCGACATCGACTGAGTAGACGCAGAACTAGTACTAGTGCAATTGCCCTTCGCCTGCAATTAACATTTAATTAATTACACAGGAATGAGATATTTGAGTCTAGAATAAAATGAATGTTTCTTCGGGGAACTTGAAACATTCCAATGAATGTTTATAAGTGAGACTATTATTGAAACATTCATTTGAATGTTTTAATGAATGGTGGTACTATGATTCGAAATTTTTCCATTGCTTTTCGATATTGTAGCAAAACTTTGATGCAGAAATAGCTGTTGAGGGCAATGATTTTCTTGAATTATATTATTTTAGTAGGTACGTAAGCTAATAGTTTTTTCATTCGCCTGATTGTTCAAGTATATAAATATAATAAACAAACTGAATAACTTGTAATTGCTTCCAATTAAGTAATTTTTCTCATCCTTTTTTATACTACTCGGTTCGATTTCTGATTTCAGCGTCGTTCCAGTTTCAGCGTCGTTAACCACACAAATTCACCAGTGATTCTGAGCAGGATATCAGTGCGGTTTTTTTACAAGTATAAGCGCTAAAAATGCACTCTGAACAATCACATCACATTTTGCTCGATACGTGTTCAGTTTTTTATGATGCAGCACCGGTGTTCATCGGTAATACCACTCATCTGACTTTCATACAGCAAAATGTCGTTCGTAAAGCAAGCCTTCTTCTCTGGGTCTTCTATGCGCAGATTCCGTCACCGCTTGACATGTTGCGCAGCCGCTCTTCAAAAGCAGGTGATTTCCTACCCTTCTTGTGGTAACACCTCAGACGGTGCCTGGGTTGGCGGCGTACCGTATACCACAACTACTGCTTCTTACCACTCAATTAAAGGTTATAATGAGTATGTCAAAACTCAAAACATATAAAAATGAAACTATTTGCGTATTTTTTCCGGAAAATTCGGCCCTTGACCTCAGATTCCGGGGGAAAAATGTATTTCTGCTGCTTGGAAATGTGCCACATATACGGGGACAAACATAATGACTCCAGCTAACATAAACATGCAACCAAAAATATATTTCTTGAGCTTTACGGGTAAATGCGCAATTAATCTCATTTTTCAACTGAAATTTATTAATTTCTCTGTGCACCTTACAGAAGCCGTGTTCTCGTTCCGTTTTGTGTTATGTTCAACTTTCCATGCAAAATGTGTTTGAAGAGTCTGCATTTGAATAATTTACATTCCTGCAGAAAAAATTTTCTTCGAATTTTTAACTTTGACACTCCTACAGGCCACGGTGTTCAACTATCTTTTCATTGAATTATCTTTACGATTGTGACCTGTGGCATGGAAATCGTTTTCACCACAGATTTGCTCTAGTAGCGGCCGCCTGTGCCGTGTCATTCCGTTTTGTTCGACGATCCATTGTACGAGGTTTGAGTCCAGGGCTTCTCGTGCTCTTGTGTACGAGGGCAAACGCGTGCCGCCACTAACCTCCGACGGTCATGCGTAAGGTTTCTATTCGTCGGGACGCGCGTGTTTCTGTGGCTGTAATGTGCGTGTATTTCAAATTCAAACCATGCACCTCAGCCCTGCCTTTTGGCTTAAGAAGAAGTCGACTGTTTGTCTGTTTTAGCGCATTTTCTCGTTTGTGGAAAAAATGCCCTATTGTGCTCGTCATGTCCGTCCGTCCGTCCGTTTGACCGTGACTTCAAGTTTTCACCGATTTTGAGAAAAGCCGCTCTCTGTCACTCACTGCAGTGAATACTGAGTTATATTTTTTTTAAGTTGGGCGTTTGCCTGGTAAAAATAACAAAACTTTCCGTGACCATTAATGTCTGCTCGTGTCAGGGAAACTTTAGTGTATTGAGTCGAGGCGCTTGTTTGGGTTTTAACAAATTAATAAAACAACGGACAAATAAGTTCTGTCTTAGTATTGTGTTTATCAACCCTATTGTTTAAATTTCTTTAAAACCCTAATGGTTGAATTTATGACAAACCTTGCCTGGAACAATGTGCTCTGGAAAACTGCCCATTAAGTATTCCTTCACTGAATTACAGAACAATGCAAGGTGATCGATGATCGCATACGAATGGACCGATTGTTACGTAAGCAATGGACCCTGATGACATACCTGCATAGACAAGTTCACGTTCAACCGATCGTCCGAAGATTTGAAAGTTTTGCCTGTTGTATTTTTGCATTGTTTTGTTTGAAGGACATCAACGTGGGATTCCTTTGTTTGTTAGCTGAAATTTCCGTGATGATAATAATAATTCTGTCACACGTACGTCTCAGCATAACCTAGTTTCGTGATCAAAATTAATTTAAATCTGCAGTCTTATCCAGCGGAAGATCCTTGTTCCTCCGAATTGTCTTTGTCGGGAACTCAGAGAAGTGAAACATTTCTAATTACTATCTGAATCAAGAGCATCTCAAATTAGAAGGATGTGAACGCCATGCTTTAACTAAATCAAGGTTGTTTCCTCAGTTCATCGGCAACAGCGCAACCGTACTTATAGTTTATAATTCACGTGTTGTAATCGCTATCAGAGTTCCGATTTTACATGAAGTAATGGCATGTGCTTTGAGGTCTGACTAACAGCTGGGTGTGGTCAATATGTAGGCTTGACCTCGCTTGACTGCTAAATGACAATCTACGATGCGGGGAAACGGGCCGAACATTCCGCTTGTAATGAGCGAACTTCAGAGAAAGAGAATGGTAGCGTCCTGCGTTTGCTGCTGGGAACTTTGAAATCCATTTGACTCTTTTGGGTGGCTTGCGAATAGTAGGGAATGCTTTGTTTGTTCCCTAAGGGTTTGTTTTATTAGCCCGTAGCTATAATGAATACTCGGCGTATTGGTCCTTTTAACTGCTTTTCTCGCTTTTCCTTGGCTTAGAAATATTTTCTTAATATTTTTCCTACGAAATAGAAATAATTCTAACTAAATTATATTTCAATTTATAGATAGGTACTTATTTTAACCTACTAAGCCGTTATAAGAAGCACTCTTATTTGTGGTCCATGTTAATGTGTCGCTATTTCAAAAATTGTGACTTTACTACAATTACGTATGAGCGAAAATAAAAGTTGAATGATCGTAGCTCACAGCGAGCTAATTAGAGCTAATGGCAGTTCTGGCGGCGGCTTTTCTCACAGGTTTCAATTTTTCTCTGGAACTTATGCCTTGCACTGACCTGTTGTGCCCTGCACTGACCTGCTATGATTTGTAAGGACCTGCTGCGACCTGCACGGACCTGCTGTGACCTGCACTGACTTGCTATGAGCTATCCGGACCTGCTATTACCCGTACTGCTATGACCTGAACTGACCTGCAAATGTGCACATGTTCATGAGCACGACTCGTGCAGTGACCTTGCTAACCTGCTGCTTCACAAGTGCCCGCCGCCGTGTGAGCTATTGCGCAATGACCGATTCCTGTAGACTGCAGACATTTATACGATGCAATTAGGGGAAATAGACTACAAAAACTCTGAAATAAAGCAGTTTATATTTCTGTTCTGTGCTATTGCCTACAAATCATTTTTTTACTAGCAATTCAAAGTGCTCAAATTTAACAAATTCTTGAGTTTCTAATTTCATTTTCAAAAAAATTAAAAATTAAAAAAAATTATCAGTTGGTAAGTAATAAATTCAGGATTCAGCATGCATTGAATTCATCTGACGTGTTATGTGAAAACAAGATCGCAATCACTTCTCTGCTGGCCTTCACATCGACCTGCATGTGTTATTAAGTAATCCCGCTCGTGATGGGTGCCGATGTATCGTGCAAATGAAAGTAAATAATGCTTGTCTCTTTGAACGGACTGAACGAGTAGCATTTTATACTTATTTGGTGATCAAGATTCTGTTGAGAAGTTTAACATAATTCTGGTCTTGCGCAATAATGACAGTTATCATGCATATCTGACTTCACGAAAACGTGTATAGGTTGAGCGTGTTTGAATAATGATTTCATTGAGTGTAGGAGAGTGAGATGTTCTTCTGAAACCTTATAAGGTGTAGAATTGTAGTAGCGAAATACCTACCAAGTCGAAAATATTTACTATACGAAAGAGGTAATTTTCTGACGATATCTCGGCCGAACCACAGGTACTGGCACGCCGATGTGTCGATAATACCAAGCTAACCTCGTTTTAGCAGACAGCTAGAACTGCTCCGGTATTCCTATTACCGCTTAGGCCGCTATAACGCGAGTCAAGAGGTCGGAAATTAAGACCCATGTTTTTTTACCTACTAAAGGATTAAGTTATTATGAGCAAACATTATATTGAAAACACAGCCGCAGAATTCTTAACCATTTTGTGACAGTGTTGTTGACTTTGCCTCACCTGGGACGGAGACACGTTGTAAAAAGGGCCGAATAATTACGACCAGGCTCTTGTGATGAAGGGTTTCTGGCTTTCTGCTCAAATTAAACCCTGCGTTATCCGTGAGACATAATATAAGATTTAATGTTCGTTTTTACTTCCGTGTTTGCATTTCTAGTGTGTTAAATATGTACATGGTCGTGCATCAAACAAGAGATCAATTGTTTCATATTAATCTCATAAATTCTCCCTGCGCGTTGGAAAATGATAGCGTTCAAGTTGAAAACTTGTAAACTCACTTAATTCATCTGTTGGTAAAATTCTAATGACGGAACGTGAGTGCTTGCATTATAGTGTACGCGCACATGATGTGATGAACTTCAATGGTTGTCTTGAAGACGTGACTCGTGTAACCTGATTAGTGTGATGATGCAACGCATTCGGGATGATTTATAGAATGGTAGTGAGGTGACTGACATGACCTCACCGCAATTGCGTTGTGACTTCTGTTCCAGCTGGCGTTTCATTGTGGTGACTAAACACACTGCGGGTTTTGCAGAAATAATTGCGTAAGACTTATATTGCGCTTCTAACCTTATGCGCGGTCTAGAAGTAACGATGACGGTTCCTTGGGACGATTGACCTATTATGCATTCGGCGAGAATTCCTTGTCAGCCCGCCTGGTGCTAACTTCTGGTCCTAGGAAAGTTTTACGATCTCCTTAGTAGTTGGCAGGCCAAATTGTTGGCTGAAAGTTTGTGGCCGGAGTGACAATTCCGCGCCCGATTTTTGCCAGAGCGGCTTTCTTGTGCCGACTTGTCGCCTAACGAGGCTGGAAACTTAGATTATTCTGTGCTTTATGTGTTACTCAGAGGATTTTTATGTTAAACATGCTGTTTTAAATGAACAAAGATACCAAATCATCTTATGATTGCATCTTGTATGGAATTAGATTTTTGCAAAACTGCATTGTGTAGTTGACTGTGTCTGTAAATTTCTTCTGAATCGTTACCCCACCTTGATTCATTTTTTTATAGAAATTATGCAGTGATAAACTATCTCTTAAAATATCCGAATTTTCTAACACATTATGCTACCAAGTTATTATTCTGCGATGCTGTGCAACGTTCTTCAAGTGTCAGTAACTTGCGAGGCCGCCACATCAGCAGTAATCTCAACTCTCTAGATGTGTAGAACGTATAGCGGCGATTGCTACATGGCTATAAATCGACTATTATGTTGATGCTCCAATTAAGGCTTTGTTTGCAATGATACGCCTCAAGGAGCTCCAGGAGAGCACTCGCAACGATCCAGCTGTCGCTCGTGGTAGCCAACTCTCCAACGCGCTTTTTTATGATCGCTCTTACGAAATGGAAAGCTGTAGTTGCGTAGGATTCTGCATCTGTGAACTTATCTTATACGAGCTCTTATTTCGGTCCCGGAAGACGTTTATTGAGGAAGTGTTAAATTAGACTTGCTGTGTCGACTTCTTATGTTATTATGCATGAATAATAAGTACGTTTAGATATTATAGTACGTTAAAGCTCCAGTCAGAGCTCTCTGAGCTTCATACGAGCCATTCTGCCATCTGTCTTGGCATTTCTATTCAGTAATCGAGTTCTGTTTGCTCTTGCTATTGATAATTACAAATTATTTATAAACAATATTCTGCGTGATGAGTTGATTAATGAATTGATTGAAAATAATTGACCGAATTTAACATTTTTATATGCATTAAAAATTCTGCCATCCCGGAAGGATTGTACTTCCATCTTTTCAAAGCAAAATTTGCGGTGAACAACGATCGTTCGAGCGCTTGGTTGTCTTTGTTCTGTGCAGTGTTCCTTTCATCAGTGAAGTAATCTTCATCTTTGACCTCCTTGCGCTCCGTTGACTCGTTCGCCGCTCGAATGCCCTCCTTGTAACCAGACCGCGCGCGTCGCGCTGCCCTCGGGCATCGAAATTCTTCCATCAACCAAGAAACGCGCGTCCTTGTCTTGTAATATCCCATATAATTCAAGTAATAATGCTTTATTCTGCTCAAGTTAATTGTCAGTTATTGTAGCTCTTGAATGTCTTGAATGTTTGTTGTGCACGTGTTACCTTTACCCCTACTCCTAAAAATACTCTTATTTTCATCTTTATACATGTGATTTCTTGCTACCAACCTGCAAGTCGTACAAGTTACTAATTCCAAGTTTAATCCATGAACCACAAATGCATGAGTGAATATATTTTTTGCTATGTTTTCTTCTGAGGAGGTGATTTGTGACATGATATCAGTATACGAGTTCAATTGTTCTTTCTATTATACTTAATTTCGAGCATGTATATTTGTTTTCAAAGTTAAGGCGTGAACTAACACTCGATCTCAAACAATCCCGTCGAAGTCCGTCTTGCTGATGCAATATCGCGACTACTCGATATGTGTTATAAACCGCATTCCACCAGAAATAGCGCCGCTGGCGATCTCCGAATATTAACGTCAGCATTGCTCTAGGTTCATCGCGCTTTATTATTCATGTACGCCATGCTCGTAATATTGCGGCTTTGGCGAATTATGCCTCCAGTCCCGGGGAATCTGCTTTCTGAGCACACAAGCGCGCTGCAGGATCTCTACCTTGTTGCCTCTTGTTTAATCTTCTTACGTACACTCTTTAGGGAGTCTCTTCTTGTTCATCTTCGTTGGCTCTCGGTTAAAGATGTAGTGAGATCCCCATCCTGGAATCATTTTCAGAGCGCACTATGAATGAAGTTTATTGCATGGTTTATGAAATTATTTCTGCGTATCAGACTTTTTAAGTACCGTAATTAAAATCTTTCAGACCAACATCGGCATTGCATTCAATCAGCAGAAAACCTTCCAATCAAAAGAACACCGAGATGTGTTGTCTAGGATTCTAAAATTACCTTTATTAAAGAACTTTCACCCTATCTACACCATTTCAATGTTTGCAAGAATAGAGATACATGAAGGAGTTCAAAAGGACTTCGCTATTTTTGCTTATAGACAGGAAGAAAACTCGATAGTGGGGAGATTACTGGCGCGTTATGGTACGGAAGAGTTGAAGGCAGATTCCTCAGCTGCCCTAAAGAAAACAGCATCAGGATGAGGAGAAATCTGTGGCCTGCAGCAGAAACTTTTTTGTTGCTGCTGTTGACGATGCGGAAGACCGAAGCCAGAAAAAGTATGAGATGCTAGGCGTAAACCAGAACACTCCCGCACGATGAAAGTAAAAGTGCGCAGTCTAGGCAGTGACCTCTCACGAACAATGCAATATTAGTCTTTTGACCTGCAAAATGAAGCCAAGCACGGTATTAAACGGTATTTGGTAATCCTGCAAGCAAGATCTAGCACGGTATTGAATAATTTTCCAAAACGAGTGGGAAACGTGTAATTATATTATCACGTTTTTATGACACTAAAAGAATGAAATTAATTTTGAAATTTACTGAGTAAAATTTTATTTGATGGATTCTTTGGCATCACGGTCAGTTGACAATTCATTGTTTACTCTGAGGTCAGAGCCTTAAAAAAAGTAGATGCTTGAATTATCATTATGAACCTATTTTATACGTATAGTACACTTAAGTAGTGCTTGTTTCTCTGTGCTCGTTTGAACGTCAAAGAGCTCCTGAGAATTTTCGGTCAAAAGTCGCTATGCGTCAAAGTTCACGATTCCAAAAATGTTGAGACTGATGGACGTCGAGGCTCATTAAAAATATATTTGAATATTTTGGCACTCATGTGCTGAAATAATTCACCCCCGAAATAATCATTGTAAGAGAAACATGCTTGGCAATATTTTGACATATCTCTTGCAAGACATAAAATGGGTCTGAAATATTCTAGTGCAAGGCAAGTATATATGGCATGAGTTGAGACGTATGGAAATGTCGTCACATGATTAAAGCTCGAGCTCTGTGTGTTTCATCAAAGCAAGCGACCACCTATCCGTGATATCTCATCAGAAACATGGGCTTGTATCAAGACTACGCTGTATATATTCACTCAGTTAACGTGATGTGGATCTGGTTTATTTGGGAGCAAATGTTTTTTTTACTAGCAAAACTGAATTATTTTTTAAAAGTTGCGATCATAAGTCTGCTTCCCAGCACTACAAAACTGAGTAACTAAATTTTGTTCTGATTATTTTCATGAAGATTTTCAACAACAAAAAAATTCATGTTGCCAAACCAAGTCTACTCTCATACTTTGGCGCCTTGAAAGTATGTACCTAAAGCTTCGCCAGATCGCCCCAGTTGAGCAAGCTTCACTTCCATGCTCCAGCACAAGTTCTGACGCCCTCTACAAACATGCTCGCTCATCCGCCTTCGTCGCAAGGTTCATACTTTCATTCTTCTCCATTTTAGAAATGAATATTTTTATTATGAGTATAATAAAATATTAATTTTGTGAAATTGGAGTAACCTAAACTCAAAAATATCCGCAGAAACGTAGCCGCACCCTAATTTCGGAAGCAAATTTTATCTTATTTTTATATATTACAATGAATTTAAAGGCCACTTATGTCGGACTGAAAACGGCAAAGTGTTGCTGAATTTTATTGCTACTCATGATTGAAGAATCTCCTTTTCTTGTAATTATCCTCTTTCAGCAATTCCTTAACCCTTGTCGGATTGCAGATTAGTACAATTGTCCCTTAACAGTTTACACGGGAAGATTATAACGATGTAAAATTATGCAGCCTGACAAGGGTTGAAAAACTCTTTGCTTTTAAAAGTTAGCAATACTTTTTAGCTGCGGCGATTGCGTTCAAATAAAAGTATAGTTGCTTTCATTCGCGGATCGATCTTTCTAATTTTAGTATTGCTCGACGGTTAATTAAATTTGACTGAAAATCAAATTGAAAACAAAAGTCTTGCTCAGCACACACGGAAAAAACTCCTGAAAATTTGTTGCAAATTTATGCCGAGTTTTCACTTCATTTTGTTTAACTTTCTGTTAAGGGATAATGATGATAACTTTGTGTGGACTAGAGCTCCACCGAAATAACTCTATGTTAAAAACAATCTACGTGTATCATGAACTAAACCTTGCACATTTATTTAATTACTTACGAGACTTAATGTTTCGTATAGGGAGATTATAGTGCTTACAAACTTTATATTTGAATTTTCGTTCATTTATTAATTAGTGTTTCTTGATTTTTATGTATTTTTTCACTGCTAATTGTGTTTCGTATCTCGAGGTGATCGACGTTATAATATTTTTTTAGTTCAGTCTGCTATTCGCAGAACCTAACATTCATGTACGAGCTAACAGGCTATTTGACTATTGAATTTATGGTGCGTATTTCCAGTTGATGTTATTTTTCGACGTGATTTTTCAATAACAAGAAGGATAATGACCAACTGCTCATAGGAGTTTTTGGGAGCTCGAAGGAGCTCTGAATTGTTTACTGACTGTAACGAGCCAAAGTTCTCCCTTTCCCGGGATGCTTGCGTCTCGCTTTCTTCTAAGCAACGCATCAATCGTTACAGTTGTTCAAACTTACATTCGTTTTTATGAATGACTCTGCATTTTTGATTACCGGTTTGCAGAATTTGAAAAGTTTTATCATCGTATGGGAAGCGCAAAACTAATGTTTTCAATCACTGCGTGTGAGAGTGCCAAGTTCGTTTATATCTTGCCTATCTTAATACCCTGACTCTCGTCGAGCAAATATTTTGTTCGAAAATTCTTCACCAGACATCGTCACCCTTCGCCATCGCCTCGCCTCTTACCTTCACCTTCTTCACCTGTAGGGTTTTGTTATGTTGGGCGCGTTTGTATTAAGTGTGTGGTGACCGCGATGACTTTGATAACAGAAGCGCTGCTGGCCTTTTGAGTCACCCGACCTGTTGAAGTAGGCGCAGAAATGCCATTTTGTAATTCTGTGCCGATAAATACGCCAAATTTATCCGATCATCATCAGATGACCGAGCAGCTTACGGTCTAAAGGTCCCAAATCATTCTGACTTTTTGTGAACAATTGTGTCCGAGTTCACAATCCGAAGAGGTACACCTGTTGTTGATTAATTATATTATTAGACGAATCTATATAAGATTATATTATTTTATTATTCTAAATAATTATAGGTGTTAAACGTTATGAATTAACATGATTTTTTAAAGTACGCGTAGTCATAGCTAGTTATTTGTACACAATTTTATTTTCAGATTGTTCTTAAATAGATTTCATCTTTTCCGCTGCTCATATAACATGAGGCATTGTCTTCATGTAAAGAGCATTTGGCCGAGCTTAGTCATGCCCTA
Organism: Hyalella azteca; assembly: GCF_000764305.2. Classification (NCBI taxonomy): domain Eukaryota; kingdom Metazoa; phylum Arthropoda; class Malacostraca; order Amphipoda; family Hyalellidae; genus Hyalella; species Hyalella azteca. The sequence continues at coordinate 38,071 of NW_025947465.1, forward strand.
ACCTCACATTTAATTTGATATTCTATTATGATAAGCTTTACATTGTAAATATATGACCGAATTTTCATTCTTACGAGTTAAATTATTGGATTGACTCATTTTACTGGCTTAGAATTAACGAGAGCGATATTGTACCCACCCATGGTTACACCCACCCATGGTTACACCCACCCATGGTGCAGGTGCACCTGCCGCTAAGTTTACTCCGGATTTCTTGATACAGCGACAAGGGAGCGGGCCGTTTATAACTTCTGCCTTCCTGTTCTCACTCTCCAGCTACGATGTTATGACAAAACCACGACCGCGGCCACCTTAATCTAATGGAGCGGATTAGGGCTTTGTTGCTTCCCTGCTTTTGTGGCAGATATTTCACGCCTTGGTCTTTTAGCCAAAGAGACGACCTCGGGGTTCGATAAACACGCATCTGTAACTGCATGGTCACCTTTTAGGACGGCGGGAAGGAATGTTGTGTTTCTCTGATCTTTGTTTACGTCAAATCTTACGTCTGACAGGCCACATCAGGCCTACACTTCAGCATCGAGATCAATATGTTATGTTCTTTTCAACTATCAAAGGACGAGGCCATGGCAACAGGCCATGGGCCTATTTTCTTCAATGCCGACACTTCTATTCTATTCTATGACTTATTGTACTGTATACTCATTCTTTCTGATTTTCTGTAGCTGTGTCAGTCTCGAACGAAGATACATTATTGACAATGATGAATGTTCAAATGAGATGGCGTGATGTCCGAAACATTAATTTAACTTCACTAGCGCGATAGCAGCATTTTCTGTATTGATTTCATCGGTCAAGTAAAAGATAACACGGTCTCATTTTGGATAGAATCAACTCGTTCATTATGCAAGAATATTCATGCATTAATGTACTGTTTTGGCCATGCAGATCCCGAGACAGTAGCTCAACAATTCTTGGTCAGCGTCAGTGTCATGGTCGCCTCTTGACTTATAATATTGCTACGTTTTTCTGCTCATAAGCTCTGCATAAAACTCTTTCTCTACTTGCGCATCCACAAAACTGTTCTTTTGACTCAGTTAGAAGCCCAATTTCTGTCCTATTTAGTGTAAATTTCCCTGGTAGGATGAATTTCGCCGGAAAAACAATTATACTTTAGTTTTTGAACATTTATAAAATAATAATTCCCATTATAATTTATTTACGTAACGTTCGTCTTCATGACACGCTACAGCAGATATGACGAAGCCAAAAATCTGATTTATCAATCATAATATTTGATATTATTTTATCGATCTAATAGATGACGGAGCCAACCTTGCCTATACATTAACATTGAAGTGTTATTTGTTATCACCTTTCTCGATAATCGTTTTCAGAAATTCCCAGTTTTTTTTGTCACATCAAGATAAATTTTTTTTGTAGATTTTCGGAGCACAACGAGCAACATTAAATCATTTTTCATGACCGAATGGTCAATATTGTCTAATCTTTACTGCTTTTAGCTATTTTATCAGGTCGCTCCTGTTTCATTTGTCTTCTTGGGTTGAAAGCCGCCAGAATTTATGAGCAACATTTCTGGGGTGTATGTCTTCTATTCACTTGGCAGCTGTCAATGAATTGCCTTCGAAAAATGCGAACGAAGCGTTTTTCGTGTGTTCGGTTCGACAGCTCCAGCCGATGAGCTTTGCTGGCAGCGATATTATAGATTTTGGGACGTCAATTGCCAGTTAACGGCTGCTCAATTGCAAGTGTAAGCTGAAAAATTAATAGTTTAAATGAGGAATTAAGTTAATGAAACAATTCAATTTTTGCATTAATTCCTTCATATTAACGGACCTACAATAGATGCCTTCAATAAAATATCAGAAGAAAATTCACAGTGACACAAAATAAAACCGAGTGCTAGGCCAGCGTTAGCATAGGATCGTTTGTAGGATTTTGGTGTTATTTTTTATTATTGTTTTTATTCTTGGCACAATTTCAGGAAAAATTTTCTCGGGGAAGCAACTGTTGACCTTTTGATTTGGTTTCTCTCTTTCCCTTCGTCAATTTAGTGCTGCCCAGCAAGCTTATGTTTTCTTCACATTTTGGTCCTCTTCTTCACTTCCTTTCGGTGGAACTGAAGGTAATGGGAATTCTATAATTTGTTTGTGTTGTCTCAGTGATATTTCTTGAATTTTGATTAAATATTCTCAGATTTAAGTTGTTGTATCATATCATTCAATTTAAAATTTTGAATGAAATTCGACGACCGTTTTTTTCTCGTTCTATAATTTGTCTAAGTGATGCGCATCCTTTATTTGTCTAAAAGTATTAAGAACGCCTCAAACGAGATCAATCTTCAATCAGTTCTAAATTGTGCTGTTAATATTATTTCAAGATTCTTTTTGCTAGCACTCTATGAAACTATTGCTGCCAATTGTTTCAAATGTTGATCGAATGAGTCTATTTCAACAGTCTAGACATAATTTTCCTAAATTGAAGTATATTTCGATGTTTTAAAAATTTAGCCTATATGCTCACGTGGAAAGTAGGAATTTCCTCAAGGGCTCCTGTTTTTTCAGCACATTTTATTTATTTATTTGAGGAATCTAAATTCCTTCCTTCAAATTTCAGCNCCTCAAGGGCTCCTGTTTTTTCAGCACATTTTATTTATTTATTTGAGGAATCTGAATTCCTTCCTTCAAATTTCAGCAGAAACCTAGACAGCTCCCTAGTGGACAGTGCTAAACTTCAACCCGAGAGCTCGGCTTGAAAAGAAGGAAAGTCGAGCGGACGACTTGAGATTTCTTCTGGAAAAACATTGAAATGGTTTTATTCAACTGATTTTTCTGTTAAATTTATTTTAACAAAATAAACTCGAGCTCTCAGCTGAAATTAATTTTCATATCGATAAATTTTATTTTGAATACGCTCAAGTTTTTGTAAATTTTCCGGATAATTGAATTTATAAATTAATAAATTTGCGTTTACATTCACGATTTTGAACCATTTTGTTTGCGAATGAAGAGACTGTGATTTCGTTTTATTCTGAATAGTATACTTGCCAGCATCACTTTGAGATCCAATTCCTGATCAATTCATTTGTATACCTACTGAATTATTACCTACCGAGCTCTTTTCTTATGAAGAAACGTTATTGAATTAACCGAGAGTCCTATGTTATGTTTGATTTAATTTTATCTTATAATAGTTCGACGGGAAGTAATCGATTTTACAGAGACCATTTAAATGTACTAATTTAAGAGCTGAACGGTTTTTTCTGAGATTCTTGAGAACGAATCTCGTCAAGTTCACTGCTGTCTTACGCTGAGAAGAGACAAGCCTATTGCTCCTATGTGACACTCCTATAGGCTTGTCGCTTCCATAATTTTTTTATTTGGAATTTTCAAAACGTTGCGTGAAGTTGAGTTGAGGATTTTTGATGTACTTTTTGTTTTTGAAGACTTATGGATCTATTCTGGGCAGCTTATATGACGACGTTCTGTTCCTGTTCCTACGTTGAAATTTAGGGCTGGAGGCGCAAAACGACATGTGGCGAGCTGTGGAAAATTGAAATGTTTATTGATTTAATGAGGCTATTGTTTACGCTGATGGGTCTCTAGTGCTGCTTGTACATTCTTTTTCTTCAAGGGTTAAGAAAGCGTTGAAAATTTTCAAGGTCTCAAAACAATCGCGGCGCTAATGGCACAAGTCAGGCGAATCAGACGACACTGAAAAAAATATTTCGTCCATGGCTGTGTGACCTTAATATAAAATTGACTAAATTTACCATAACACCATGCGCATACTCTCCGATTTACCAATCTTATCTATCGACATAAGTGGTTGGATAGAAATTTTGAAGGTATTTAGCCCTTTATTACTCCCGAAAATTTGATAAATTACCAAAGAGGTCATCTGTCACTGTTACTTGGAACCACTGGTCCAGAGCTACGCGTGGTCGCGCCTTGTTCGATGAGTGCCTTCGTTGTAAGTGTAATCGCCGTCATTATTTCGTCTAATTTATTTTGAAACTATTAGTTGATACCTCAATTCTGTCAGTCATGGGAATAGCCAACATCTTGCAGGGGCCTCGATATGCGTTTTGTATGATCACAATTTTGGTACTTTAGAATCGGAAACTATGGTACCAATTCTATCGTTTCGCCAAAAATCAGAAAACTATGAAATAATTTATTGATCGAAAATGTGTGTAACTTGTTGATCTACTGTGTTCACCTTATTAATCAAACTTGCCGAGCTAATCGTTTGTGCCATCTCATGAAAGTATTTTATTCTTGTAATAAAGGTTAATGTTGCATCTGATATTATTATCTCTCCCAGTGTTGATTTTTGGTAGGTAGACACACCCTCCCGACGAACGAGCGGCGTGTACGAAGGGTGTGGTCACGGTGCCACCACAAATGTTGTCTCTCACCGCTGCCGACAATATTGCGATCGCTTTCGTAAGACCTAACGCCACGCACACAGAACTCGCGTTGCACGATTTTGACTCCAACATTTATATAAACGGACCGGATTTTGTTCATTTTAGTCAAAGTTAATTTCTTATTAAAGTTAATTTGACTGTTCTCTATTCAGATTCATTCACGCTTACTTTCAACGCGGAAATTAGTTGTAAATAATTTATTTTTTAGCGATTCTCTTGCTCTAAAATTTGTGTCGAACTGAAGGAACACTAGATTGAATTCACACCTAATGAATGGTTTAAAAATTTATTTCAAACCGCTTTAACATATCACTAACTACTCAAATAACAATAACATCATTTTGCATCCTAGTACTTGAATTTATCAATTCCGTCGTGTTGAAATCTCCTAAATTCACATGTATGCTTGTAAATAATTCAAATATGAAATTTAAACGAGTAAAAAATCGGATTTTATAGATAGCGGCTAATTTATTTCAAGTAAATTTAAATAAACTCCTCGATTAGCGTCGAAGATCGATATATCTGGTCAATCAAATACGTTTCCGAATTCCACATCGATTTTTTCAACGCTAAGATTGCTTTCTTTCTGCCTACGATCCGTCACAACTATCGAGAGCGAAAGTGATCTATTTATCCCTATGATTGATGGATGTTGGCATGACGAATAGCAGCCGTCGATTTGCTTTGCCTTCACATCCATTGCCTGGGCGTTGAACCGCGCTTCGGCATCCATCATATATGCGGAGATATCATAAGCCTACTCCGCATATCATAAGATATGCGGAGTGTGATGTGTTTTCATGAAGTTTGGGTGTTCCGGTCTGCCCTTTATACGGTTATTTTATTGTTGAGTGCGGTTTGTTGTAGCAAAGATTAATATTCGCTTGTGGCATCCGCGTTCAAGTTGATAGTTGAATTAAAAGCATTTTTTTTAAGTATACACAAATCTTCTTCTTGTGGAAATACATTTTGATATTTGTAGTTAATTTCTTAACGGATTTTTTTCCCAGTGTAATGAAGATTTCAAATGGTTCCCCTAAATTTTCGAATAATTTCCCGATCCGACAGTTTCAAGTCCTTAAATTTGTCCGCACATTAATTTTTCTTCTGGTCATATTTCGTCGAATATCGAAACAATTTCTTTGCATTTCCGTTCTATTTTCTCGGTTAAATTTTACTTGTATTTTGTTATGTTTTATTGTCAGGAACTTTATCTTGGAATTTAACTTTCATCTCCTTGAGTATTTTTCACAAATGCTATCAATCGTATGTTATTTCATTTTTAATTGGTTCTAAATATGTCTAATACCGGTTATTTCTTTCTTTTCAGGTGAGATCCGAAGCCGTTTTGAGCTATCACAATTGCTTACACGGGTATCGTACGTTACACAGTATATGCTTATTTCTTATTTACCCTAACATGCGCTCATTACGAGAATAACTCAATAATAAAGGGAACGTAAATCGAGTAAAATGGGACCGTAGGATCCTCGAGCGGTCTATGAAATTCGAATTTGTGAATTTAAATTTTTTCCACTGCATGTTTGCATTTGGATGTATTCAGTGCAAAGAACCGTAGATGTAAGTTTATGTAAAGAACTTGATTTTCGATACATGTTGCTAGTGATAAATTCGGGGTTCCTAATAATAGACATGTTATTTCAGAGAATAGAGAATATTTATTTATCCAAGATGGTGAGTCAAGAGCTAATCTCGATTGTTGAGTACTTGTCTGTTTCTTAAGCGCAGCGAGATGTATAGTCGATCGATCACCGCGGGTTCGATCACCAAACTCCATAAATCCTGGACCTGCCAGACTCGGGCTCCCTTTTTGGTTTAACTCCGTAGGACAGATGTGGCCTCCTCCCTGCAATGTTCATTGTTTTTGTGAATTTAATCCACACGACGACCCTTTACTTGTTCATATACATCGGCGCGTGGTAGACAATGTGTTTCGATAGGTACACGATGCGAGTGGTGCTGCAGCTCTCGGGGAGACGCAGCATAGCAACATCGGCGTTGAAGAATAGGATGAGTTGACTTTCGTCGATTCCTATAATCTCTTGACATGTCTCCTGGAGCTTTAAAGACTGGTCTTCTGTTTAAATATATCCGAAACTGACGTTGAAGCTAAGAACCAGCTGGACATCCACCAATGTTTGAGATGAGAGGCATTTCTAGACTAGACAACTCTGCAAACCCCGCTCCATTATTAGGTAATGTTTGCTGATGGTCAGGCATTGAATTTTATCACAAAATATAGCTTTGTAGTTGCTCTTTCATTTCTAGCAAATAGTGAAGATTCAGGTTGGACAATTGCACACATTTCGGTCGAACACATTCAAAAGGAAACTAATTTATATTTAAAGTGATGAAATTATTTGTATTCGTACTTTATTCTGCACCGGCGTCAGAAATACTCCAATTTATCGTCTCAGTGAGTTCATTTTTCAACGAATAAGTGGTCCGAAAATGCCACCGATTCGTTCCTTGATGGATTTCTCACATCCATCGCTCCGAAATATTGTGGGAAGTCTACCTAAAAGATAAGGCCATTCTATTCTGGCATCGTTCTTCACGAGATTCTTTGTTGCCGGGAAAGACCTGCGTGGATGAGGGCGGCATCGACGATGGCAACGGCCGCGCTCCATACAGACGTCGCCGGGATGAATTTGACGCGCGTTAAACGTGACCGCTTCGATCAGAAACGAATGTCGGTGACTGGAACCTGTGATTCGTGGACCAATGATGGATGGTTGGATATAAAAAATGACGAATTCGGGATAAAACTTAGTGTATTGAATTTTTTGTTAAACTTGACAATGTGCGAATTAAATTGGCTTTCATCTGATGGCTTTAGACAACAATTAATACTTAATCAAGTCGTGTGTAACAGCAACCACTAGTAATGAGTCACAAGTCGTGCTTAGCAGTAACCCCACAAGTAGTTAGTTACAAGTCACGCGGAACAGCAACTACAAATCGTACGTTACAAGTCGTGTATTACAGTAACATTCGTGCTGTACAAGCCGTGCGTTACAGATAACTGGAATCGGTATTCATCTTTGACTGCTGCAGAAAATTATGGCTAATCGCAGCCGCTTGCTTGACACTGTTTGAACATTAAAACGAATTAAAGTCCTTCATTTGCACATTTCTCTTAAATTTGTTGAATGCACAACATAAACTAATTTTAGTCACTATTTTTATGAAGGCGTGTCAACTAATTAGTTAGCGACATGTACAGCAGTATAATATTTACTGTTGAGCGCAATCACCTTATGAGTCGCGTCTATTTCTTACGGAACTCTTTATTTTACGGATAAATATTCAGTATTTACAGCTAATATATGGAGTCTTATGAATGAACAGGTGCAGCTTTAGACGACCCATTAAAGGCATTAACATTTGAAAGGCGCGGCGACAGAGACTCGCTCTTCCTCCGTGACTATGCAACTGAAAGCGCCGTGTGTATAGCAGATCTCCTCGCCCCTTGTCAAATAGCATGCCAGGGGCGGAATGAATCCCGCATATGTTAGTTGACAGTTATGAATATTATTGGCTATTATGGATGCGATTGATTATCCGTAAAGATTCAGAAGATAACCTATATTTATGGGACATTTCCCACCGCTGCTTAATTTTGTTCATTCCTTGAACATTATTCCGCTCAAATAAGATAATTGTTTTAGTTCAATCTAGGGTAAGTTTAATGTTGGGTAGTTTAGGTCAGAGCCGGGTTTCCGGAATTGGAAAAGTTCGCACTGATACACCGCCGTATAGCAACACCTATTTTTGTTATCACTAGTCAGCCTGTCGTCTGCCGCCGCTAGTTCGCCATGCAGCATTCAACTTCAAGTCTAATTATCTTCCTTGTTCTGTGATTTATCTGTTATTAGGTTTGAAAGCCAGATATTCTTTGGTTTTGTTAAGTTCGCTCAAATCTATGCTAATTTCGTGTGTGATGCTTCTGACTTCAATTATGTAATTTATTATAATTCAACTTTAATTATTTAACTTTAAGTGGATGCGGCTCCAACGCAAACTCTATTTTAGAAACTCTAAATTATCGATTATCTAAATTATCGATTTGTACCGTCGCCATATCGCTTTAACTTTACTCTTACATCAACGAATCAATGTTAAATTTTTCTTACTTCATGTCCGTCTGAAGCATCCACCTTCCACTGATTTCTTCTTTATTCATCAAATTCAATTGTTCCCAAAAATGCGTTAGCACACTGAGAGATATTTTAGTCTCGGGTGAATAGATTTAGTTAAACTATAACCTTTTTTGAATTTTCTGCTTTAAATTACTCGATGAAAGCCTGATATTCTTTCGTTATATTAAGTTCGGATGCTTCTGACTTCAATTATTTAATTTATTGTAATTCAACTTTAATTATTAAACTTTAGGTGGATGCGGCTCCGACGCAAACTCTATTTTAGAGTTTACGCCAAGTCGCTTTAATTTTAATCTTACTTCAACGAATCAATGTTCAATTTTTCTTACTTTATTTCCGTCTGAAGCTTCCACCTTCTATATACTGATTTCTCCTTTATTCATCAAATTCAATTGTTCCCAAAAGTGCGTTAGCACACTGAGAGATATTTTAGTCTCGGGTGAATAGATTTAGTTAAACTATAACCTTTTTTGAATTTTCTGCTTTAAATTACTCGATGATTTTTACCTTGTCTTCTATGATCCATTCATTCATATTAACCAATTTTTCATCGTATGAACCGCAAAGCTGGTGCGCAGCTGACGGCGACTCAGGTGCTTCGACTTGCCTGTTTTCGCTGCGCTTCTCTTGACGCAGTTCCAGCCATTTATCCTCGCTTGGCTTTTACTTTTGTTGAAATGAATCCGTCTTGCGGCTCCAAGTATACAAGCATTCAAAATTTCAAGTTCAAGTTTAAATTTAATTCACTCCTCGTTTCAATAAATTTTCTTAACGTTTGACTTGCCTGAGTTGCTTCGCTGTCAAGTACCACGATAGGATTGTATTAAATTATTCATATGTTGTCTGGAAAAGTTATATCTCCTTCAACTTTCTTTGATACGTGTCTGTTGTTTTAACTTCAATTATGCCTCATCAGCAACTAATGACTAACGATGCAATAGTAAATGAATGCTTTGTTTTATGAGAGCATTTCAGTAACTTTGAGTTGCCATGGGTCTTGAAAGTCCAGTTATCGTCGCGTTTCTAAGCCAAGTTCACGTTGTAATCCAGTTCTTTTATATTATATATTTTCTTAAAAGAATTCGGCGTTAAATCGTTGCATTCTAAATCATGAATCGGTTCGTCAGCCAACGTTACATGGATCCAAAAGATTATGTTACCTGCTTCTGATATTCTTTGCATATTGCTACCTTCAATGAGAGACATTTTATAAACTATTTCCTAAAAAGCTTGGATTTTGCCTGTTCATGCATTGATAGCGTCTTGTAAGCTGTAATTTTGGTCATGCATCTTGGGTAAGCAGTTTAGAAGCGCTCATCGAACAGAGGGAAAATAGTTTTCATCTGGTAAAATGTGTAGTGGCTCATGTTTCTTACTTTATGAGTTTGTGTCAAATTAGGCTTCATGATATTCACAAATGGTCCTCCGTTGCTTGTGGAACAAAAGTAGTTCAGATCGCTGTATGATTTTTTGTTTTATTATATAATGCCCGACGAAAACGATGCGTCACAATTTCTATTTCGAAAACTTGTATACAGTTTTTGCTCGGTTTCAGTTAAGCATGCAACCTTCCGGAGGAGTCCTCTGACGCGTGCTTTTGCTAATCAGAAAGATTATAAGCGTTTGCATTATTATACAAATTTCTTTTGGACGACTTGCACAAAGCTCTTGTTATCTGGCAACAAGTTAAAGTTGTTGAATTATTTCGTTGCTTACATTCGATTCCTTGCACTTCCCTTCTTCGTCTCTAATCCTTCCATCAGTCGTAGGTGATAAAGCTCTTTCTGTTCGCAAAATTTTCTGATCCTTACCTTTCACTTTATCCGTAATGAAAAATGTGCAACTAAGATACTCAAGAGGTGCTTTGTTCAACAATGAAGAAGATCCTGATCTCGAGGATCCGATTCACGGCACGAAATTTTTATCTTCGACGTAGTCACGTGAGTGTGACACAAAGCCTGGCGTTACACAGCTTGAGATGTCAGTTGATTAGCGTCTCTTTGCTCAGGCTGCAATTCCCACATCATGTCTGGTGCTCGTTTGTGACGCGTCCGGCGTGACTTAGAACGCGTTTCAAAACGGCGTCTCAAAGCGAGACCCTCTAGCCATTCTGTCTGGGAAATACACGGATGGGTTAGGTCAACGTTCTTCATGCGGTGCTGATCAGCTCGCACGACACTGGACAGCGCTTTCCGTATGAGAAATGATAAACTGAGTTTTTATGTTCACATAATAGTTGGTTATTGCAAGAACTTCCCACCGGCACCGGCCTATAGGTGATTGCGTCGTCGTCTATGTATTGGTACATTTATGCACCATTAAGCACATAGAAATGTTTGTAATGAATTTTTTGTATTTTTTGAACATTTTTGAAGTTTGTATATTTAAAAAAAGCCTAAAATGCTAAAATATTAGAACCGGCTCATAATTGATAATTTTATTATATTTTCTATGCAATCTTTTTCATTTTATATTCTATCTGATTTCATCTATACCCATTTTATATTCGATCTTTTTTATTACATTCGAATTTTATATTCGATCGAAAGCCAGCTCCGAATTGATCAGCGTCAAATTTTGTCTATTTACTTGACAAACTTTTTCATTTAAGGGAGGTTAAAAAATTGTGTCTTTACTCATCACTCCACTTTACACTTACTAAAGTTTACCTTGCTTTTCGTGGGAAGATGAACATTAAGATCTTGACAATCGGAATCCACAATTAAACTCTGTCGAATTTCATTCAATATCTTTAATTGTTTTTTCGGTGCAGCGATGGCGTGCCTTCACTTTCCCTGCGTAAGAATGAGTGACGATCGGGCGCATTGGAGATCGCCCTCGCCCTCCTAATACGAAAGTTTTGGCCTACGTAAACGTGGTCATAAATAGCTTTTACTTGGCCGTGGAAAATAACTTAATGATTTCAAGTTTAATATTATTCTTTTGTTTGCAATTCCCATTCACTGAACCGCTACATTAAGTGTATACGCGGTGAGCTCTCAGAAAAGAACAAAGCTTCATCACATGAGATGTGTTTTTCTTCGAAAAAAGAGGCAGCCAACTATCGAACGGTCTTCCGCGCTTTGTTGTTTTTTGAAAAATACAGCGATCAGTTTGCAGTTCATGTTTTGTTATCGGTTCAACTTTTTGAAAGAAAAATAAAGCAACGGATGCATTCTTCTGACTTTTTATTGTTTTGTTTCTTACTCGCTGTGCTGAGCGATTGATCTATTTTATTTATTGGATTAACGACCTTTTACTCTCCGTTCAGATAGTATATGTAAACGCTCTCTCCACATGTGATTTACGCGTAAAAATTCTTCTGATTTCGCTTATATTTTTACAAAATTCCTACAATACTGTTAGGCAGACGACTCCTATCCTGAAGTTTTCGCCTTCTTCAGGAGCCTATAGTCGTTTTGTGGCGATGGTGCGTCGAGTTTCTGAAGTTTGAGAGCCATTTGAAGAATCTCGACGACTTTAACACGAGTCCCTGCCATGTTTCTCATCGCGTTGCCACGTCGCCGAGGTTTATGCCGACGAGCCTCAACATCGTCGCACGACGTGCAACGGCTAAACGTAGCAACATTTTATGATCCATCACCGGAAAATATGCCGCATTACGAAGCTTAAATGGAGTCCTTGGCCACTTCTAAAGGTTCGTTGGCTGGCTCTTGAATATGAGTTAAGAGTCGACGGAAGATCTACTCTGAACGTGCAGTCACGGACTTGCAATTTAAAGCGTCGTCATGAAAGGCAAGCCGCTTACCGTGAAAATTCTCCTGCATGATATCAAAGAAAGGGAATAACTTTCCCCCGATAGTTCTACCGTCGCTAAATTGAAAAATTCCTAGTAAATAAGCCTTTATTCGCTATAATCGAAAATTTATGCTCCACTCTTCCGTTATTTTTTGACTTTAAACACTTGTCATAAATCATGCACTCGGTTGTGCTCAAGAGTTGCAGGTTTGTAATTTCAATTTCTATTTACTGTTCCTTCATTTTGCATTGTATGTGATTTATTTTATGTAAACCGCGAATAGCTTGCTTCTCAAATACGAAAAATATATCACGTGTATGGAATACATTTTACTCAGGAATATGTGCAGCACGCATTTCAATGCAATTGGTGGTCTCGAAATTACTGGTTAAAAATATTTAAAGAATTAGTCGTATTATCTTCACAATTTCCATAGGTACTCAAATTTATGCGCTTTTCGCGTAGAAACTTTTTTGCACATTTTCTCATTTATTGATAAAAGGCGTTATTGAGAAAATTCGCTCTCTGTCACTCACTGCAGTGAGTACAGAGTTATATTTTTTGTATACAGCGTGTGTATTTACATTCTCTGCGATAGGTTTGGCTCACGCGATCTTTCAATCTCCTTTGCAACTCACAAGAGCTGAATCTAAGTGCCTTGAAGAATCCCATTTCATCACATCATGGAATTTTTCCTCATGCTCTTAGACAAAATTAAGCATTTTTTTTACATTCCCGCTAAAAATTTCCGTTACATTTGGAAAGTTAAATGTTGAACATGCACTTAAACTCTTACGCGGTCGAGTTTAATCGTGAAACTTTTTATTGCTGCTTCACTAAGCGTAATTTTTTGTAAGCGCCTACATTTCTCACCGATGTTTGATTGAGTACACAATATCAGTAACAATTATAGTGGTTCATAATTAAAATAATTCCTTTGCATTTTAAAGCGAACAAAACCTCAATTTTATTGTTCGAATGTTTGGAACCAATGATAAATTACTGTAATGTCTAATTTTAAAACCACGAATATTAACGGTCATGCGCTGGAGGTAATGTTAAACCAGTACTGTTCAGATTTTAATTGTAATTGATATTTATTGCGTTATTTCCTTTCAATCAAACGAGTGCTCTGCAGGGTCTGGGCTTTCCGCAATCAGATTTGCATTATCTTTATAAATTATTAGTTATATATTGGAGCTGATCCAACTTAAATTACATTCATGCTTTGGAGATTAGCATCGTTAATGACCAAAACATGTACGATTTGGCTAGGTTTGCGTCCTTAAGAGTTCATAGAAATTTAACCCAAATTTATTGCGTCGTAAAGATTCAAGTAAAGTTTCTCAGTAACTTGGAATTATGGTATAAACTTCTTCCCGTCGTTAATATTTCTACACAATAAAAATGCTGTGAACTTTGCATTCCAGTGCACGAGTTCGCACAATCGCATATCACAATCATGTTGACCTCGTAATTTCACTTAACTATAATTTTCAGTGTGAAGATGGATCTGCATCATTTCCCTTAAAGTAACACGTTTAGAAAATATTCGTAGCCAATGACTAATCTAGATAATAAGATGCGTAGTAAACATTACCAACGTAATATCGTCATACGAAAGCGTCTACACTAACATGCGCCTTCGCAGGTCTGCCTTGTAATACACAGGTATAACTGCACGTCTGTCTTTGCATAGGCTTCTCTTCCCACGATATTAAGACTATAGAATGCTTGCCATCACCATGGCTTCAAACTGTGGGATCTGTGAGAAGAATGACTACGCTGCAGTGTTTGAGCTTCACTCACGTACCAGTTGGTTGCAACAATATTCTTATTAAGATGTACGTTAAACCTTTGTTGAAAATCTTTCAAATGATTAATAAAATAATTGATGGTTGTAACAATTATGTCCATTTGGAGAGATCAGCCACAACATATTATTTTAAGATTATACAATAACCAAACCCGCATCAATGCAGCCTTTATAACACCTCGCATCACTAGCATTTTCATGTGGACCGCTCGTATCCTATTCTTAGAAGTTTGCTGAGATTTGTATGACAATTTTTAATACATTTGATCAGCCAACATTTTGCAGAAAGTACTGAATTTCAAGTTGGTTGTTTTGAAGAACTTTAGAATTGTTATCCGTTCGTAAGCAGTTCACGATGAGTATAAGGAGTCCAAACCTTGAATTTTTCCCTATCACGAAACGCGTGCCAGTGACCATAAGCTTGATGTATGGTGTTGAGATTTACTGATAATTTCTAGTTTGTCAACAATCTTACTGATTACTGCTTTTATTTGTTCATCGGATCTTTATCCTTTTGCATTCCGATCTGTTATAATAATTATTTATCTGTTTTAAATTTTACTTTTGGCTTAATAGTTTATGTTTAGCACACATTCGAGACCTTGCAGGTTTGGCATCTTTTTTATCATATATTTGTTGTTCTGATGAAAGAAAACTTTGTTATCAAGGACGGAACTAAGCTTTTTGTCAGCCAGCCAATCACACTGTACGTCTTTCTCTTTTGCTTTTTCAAATAATTTGATAAATGTTAAATTACCCTACCATGGAAAATTATTCAATTGCGAACCACGCCAGTCCGTCATTTATTGGTCGTCACATTCTCCACTTTACGGTAGATTGGAGTAAACGCATATATAAACAAAATATCGAGAATAAAGTCAAGCATTGAACTAATTCTTGATTCTCAGTCTCCTTGTATTCTCGGTGCCCCTTTCCACGTAAGTTCTGCTTGACAATCACAATCCCATTTGTATTAGTCTGACGTCTTCTCATGAAGCCACCATCGACCCAATCGTTTTATTTAGCATTGCTGCTGCGGTGCGGAGTGGCTGCAGCGAAGCTCGAGGCTTCCTATGAGGTATTTGCGGACGAAACGCAAATAAACGATCCCTGTGAAAGACTCGAAATGCGTAGTTTCACTCACACTGATTGTCTCATTCATTCTCTAAAATAAGTATATGTATGTGTGTACCTGTGAGTAGATTTTATTCATTCTATCCTGAAGTTTTGCGCCTATTTGCAACAGAATATACTTTTGTTCTATAAATAATGTGAATATTCTGTCATTATTCGAATATGTCAATACATTTTCTGATGCCCGTAAGTCTTCCACTTCTATATTATATTTTTTCTAGATTATTCTCCATTAATTCTATAGAAAAATACCAAATGTACTTTCAGGCTAAAATTATATCGTTATTATCATTTTCGCATTTTGTAATCGCGTGCTTTCATGGAACCCTGGCCTAGGTTGTTCGATCTTGATCAATAACGCCTTATCAGACCTGAATGAATTCAGCTTACACCTTCTTGATGAATGCCCGCAGCCATACTCGGGCTGTGTCAGCCATGCCTACAATAATTTTACCACTGCGGCATCGGTTTGTCTCTATGTGCTGGCTTGCGGTGCTACTTCACATTATTTACCTTCGCTGCCTCACACTATCAACGGTGCCCTCTCATACTATGTACTACTTCTGCCTAACATTATTCACGGGGAGCCCTCTAACATATTTTATCGCTCCTGCATCACATAAGCGGTAAATATGTAATGGTATACGAGTTCTACCTCACATTAGGTTCAAATTCTGCCGTACATTGAACGGTGTTTCCCTCGCCAGCATTGCGCGCGTGCTCGACCTTCCATGCAGCGAAGACGTTGCACCACTCGCTGGTGGAGGCCGTTCTCCTCCTGTATATTCCAGTGCAAGTGTTGCAACCTGCTGTGTGTTTGTCATTGCCAGATGGTTTCTTTGTCACCGCTGCATGCTGTCGGAATTGGGATTGTTGAAGCTGAACGAACTATTGAGTCTCACTGCGATTATTTTCTTACATGCTGAAATGAAATTGTTTGATTACTTACTAGTCCTGACGACATCTCCTTTCCTTAGTAGTAAAGCCAGATAACCATCTTTTGATCAGTGGGTTGATGGCGAATGTATAGTTTTTAAGAAAAAATTTTCAAGACAGTGGACTAAGTCATTTAATTATTTTTTTTATTGAAAGGCAACTTGGGCATCTTTTCCTCGAAAAATTCTAGCATTTCTTCAATTTACGAGACCGCGTGTTAGTTTTTTGACAGCGTCAGTTTTTAAATCAACTTACTATTCATATATAAAATGTTGCGATATTAAATCATTTAAATATTTTATTTATATCAAATATATACTCGAAGCAATGTTTTTTGGCAGACAAAATTATTGCTGGAAATCGTATTTTCTTTGATAATAAGTATTTATGAGAAACAAAGTTTTATAATGCATGTACCGATTTGACGCCCATGTTTAAGGATAGTTCTTCTTTTTAGCGCATTTTCTCATTTATGAAAAAAATGCACTATTGAGCTCGCCATGTCCGTCTGTCCGTCCGTCTGTCTGTCCGTCCGTTACTTCATGATTTCGTCGACGAGAAAATGCGCTCTCTGTCACTCACTGCAGTGAGTACTACTGAGTTATATTTTTAAAATTTTAATTCTTAGTTTTAGCTTAAGATCGAATAATTTATAATAATTAATCAAAAGTAAACTGACGGTTTAGATTTTGTTCGGACAATATGAGATTTTTTGCCGTAAGACCGCTACGCAGTACGCTTGCGGTTGCGTACGATCGAGTGTGAGATCTTTTGATTTTGTCGAGCCAAATTGGATGAAACTGCGCGAGTTTATACCTAACTCGTGGTCGTCGAATGCGAAATTGACGCCTAAGAACAATGAGATGAAGGTAACTTGTGCTGCTGCTGACGATACAATTCTTTCTGGTGACGTACACGAAACGCTCAATTGTGTTCGTTCTGACCGATGAGCAAATGGGTTGCAGGCGACCGCTCTTGTAGTCGCACGAAATAATTGATTTTGTTGGGGCTCAGATATCTCACCTTTAACTCTTATTCTTCTGACATAAAAGGTCAATTGCATTGCATGCAGTGTATTTCGAAAGTCAGGTTCGTTGTTGTCCGAGCTATATTGTCCATTTTCTGCAAAACTCGAGTGAGACAATGTCTTGACCACAGGCTAATATACATGCGTAATGCGTATACGCCGTTGTGGTCTGTGGTGTACAGTACACACTCACTTCGCCGTCTTAATTTCGTTATTCTTGTCGGTCAGATTTTTGGAAATTGAACAATGTTAGTGACACGAAGAATGGCTGCCGGTTAAATTGTTTTCGGTGTCCCTGCGTAAATAAAAAATACTTCGTCATTTTCGGCTACAGTTGCCTCAGTGCTGAACTTTCTTACATTAAATCTCAATATTGTCATAGTAACCGATTGCAAAACGACCGACAAGATTAAAACGTCAATTATCGAAAAATTTGAGTACGATGTTCTGAATATTTTTGCTATTATTTCATCTCGCTCTTAAAATCGACTGATGCCAACTAGAGTTGATAAGATTAATATTGTCTATCGGTTTATATAAATCATCAAATTTTGTATACTTTACTACTAATAGGAGTGTGCATCATTTGAATTATCTTATTTTTCAAATATTTGGTTGCATTTATGATTTTGGTCAACATGTGGAAATGCATCACACAAAAAAGTATGAGTAAAAAACTCATGACTGTTTGTCAGGGTAAAATTATAGTAATCAGTTGAGAAATTCCACTAAAATCTGTTCAAATACATGTAATTAAGTGTATTCTTAGTAAAATCTGAATTAGACTGAACCGCAGGGCGCTAGATGGCTAACGCTTTTGATCGCTATGAGGTAAATTGTAAAAGATAGCCTAGCACCGAGAATGCATGCAGATGTTCCCAGGACAAGGCGAATAACTTTCACTGTTCGTGTGTGCTGGAAGAGCAGCGATTCCCGAGCACTATTTATGTTGCGTGTGATCGTCCCTTTTATACATGATTGCTACCGTTCAAACATGCGCGTCACCTTCAATCACTTCTTCAACTGATATGAACGCTTCTTCTCATACGCGCTTGTCAACAGCTACATCAACTTGCTTGCCTGAGGCTGTTCCATCTCCAACATGACTGTCAACGGCCGATGTGACTTCAGCTTGCCGCATTAATAGCTTTTTACTAACTACTGTCAACAAATACTCTTTTGCAACCTGAATGTCGATTAAACGGATTTTCCTCAATTTGTCCTAATTGATTGATAACTCACTTTGCATTTTATACAAATATCAATTATGACAGTCAATTAAAAATTATAACTGCACATTAATTTTAAATAAAATAATGCAATGATATATGTTGAATACCTCTTGACTCTAATGCTGCCCACGTTATCTGATTTGATAGCCTAATTGCTCCCCTGTTACGTAGATTTTTGTTTTTTTAGCAAACTTCCACGAATCGTTTGTTTATATATGAGCTATCATTGAATCAAAATGTTTAAACTTTTATGTTACAAATCTCTCGCGTGTCAACCTGGTGTTGTGAAGCTCCGTCAGCCTTTGTTATGCGCCAAAATCGGCAGCACTATGTTTTTCCCTTTGGCCTTGCACATATCAACCATCATTCGAACGCTCGCTTCATGCACTTGTGGATTTCTTTTAGCGTCTATTTATGTTCTGTATAAAAGCGCCTCATGGATAGCTGACTAATTTTTGTTGCATTGAGCTTTGCATGCATGTGATCTTTAAATCGCCTTTTAAAAACTGGAGACTGAACCATGAAGTCATCTAAAAAGTTTTTGTGAAATTCGTCCTCCTCGGGCCAAAGTTGGAGGATGCATTTGGTCTGACTTGTTCTAGTCACTGCCACTTAAGTGCTTAAGAATTCGCCGAATTCATGGCGTTCTTTACGTAATTTTTTCTGCCATTCAAGAGGATTCAGCCTTAATTCTCGGCCTACAAGCTGCAAGTTCCTGGCATTGTTAAAAATTGTAAGAATTTTATGTACAATTAGCTTTATTATTCAAATGAATGCAGATAATCCTGTGCACTCTCACCGATAGAAAAGAATTAATTTCGGTTGTTTCATGTGTTTGATTTAAAGTTAGCGTCTTTGATTTACTTGTTAATGGATGACTTTAAAATAAGAATATTATGATAAAATCTGTTAGGTGCTACAGAGCTAGGATTTTAATTTAGAATTACTAGCGAATAGTCAGTCGATAGTCAATCGAATACTAGCAGTTCCATAATGAATTGCGAATCATTAGTGAACAAACTAAGAATTTAGTTTTACAAAAACCCGTATCAGTGGACATCTGCGATGTCTAACATTCATCGACCACCAATGAAAATTACATTTCTCAAGCGCAGCTTCCGTGGAGTGCATTAATTAATTGAATCGATGCGCAACGGTAGCTCCTTTCCTTCTAATTGATGAGGTCCTAACTTGAATAAGGCGTCATAATTAGCATACGAATTGGCATCGTTATCAGCTGAGTTCACCACCTCCGTGGCAGTGCATGCATGGCATCCAGCGAAGCCATGAAACCGCTGCTACTGCGGTGATGGGTATCGGTGATCCCATCAATATTGATTGTTTTCTAACCCTAGTTCGGTATCTGATGATTATCTGTATTAAAGACCTCTTGTTTTTACACGCGCATAATTTTTAAAGTTACACCTTGAAAATACGTGTCATTGAAGGTCAATATCAAAATAAATATTGAAATTGTGTTGTTTTTGGCATTTAATCTACAGATAACGAATTTTTCTTGTACAAATTTAATGAGATGAAGCTCTATTAACCTGTAGTTGATTCAAACGTAAGTAGCGTTATGACAATGATCATTGAGGACATGCACAACTTACAACATATATTTGATGCGTTATGAGGAAGAAACTCCTCTCCTCAGCTAGAATGGTGACCAACGCGTCCACTCGATCCTCAACTCTGTAGTCACGCAAACGGATTTGAGGGATAAATCAAACTCGAACCATTGGCGTTGAACTGCTACCGATGACGTCGTAAATATTGCCAGTCACAGCCTCTATTCTTGCAGTCCGTTGACCGTTTCTCATCGCAGCCGCACTTCGCTGTTACCCTGCATCTTGATTCTTGAATATCTTCTTGACAACGGGTTTTAGTAATGACCGAAGTGGCTATTTATCATTCAACTGCATTTCTATTAGACTAATCAGAATATTTATCGTTCTCAGCACTGCTTGAACTATAAGCGATTAGAAAACGATTATATCGGTTCTAGAACGATTTTTGCTGCTGGTTCTTTTTTTTTTTTTTTTGCTGCTGGTTTTTTGATGCTGGTTCTTATAAATTGCGAGCAAACGGAACCTTATTATTTTCAGGAATCACTACTTATTTGATATATTACGTAAAAAATTTTCCAATCGAAGGCCTCAGTAAGTCAAGCCTTTAAACTGGCAATCGTTAGTGCAATCCACTCCGACAAGTGCTGCAGTTTCGTCGAGGCGTCGACGGTGTTAGATAGCTTATACTTCATCACTCTTCTAAGTCTTCTTAACGGTCATCTGCGGTCAACCACATCAACCGTTCACTCTCATCAGAAGAATAAGCCGAGTTTTGCGTGATAGATGTTTACAGTTCACGCGACGGCACCTATTGTAGTGCTCCCGACGATATTTGGCATCACCGAAAATCTGGCCTCATCTTTTTGAATCGAAGAGACACTTTGTCGCCCGGCATGTAAAGTTTTAGATTTGAATGTTTTTGTCTTAACCGCATGCACACTCACTAAGCACACTCGCTAGTTCATCTACTTTAGACAAATTCTGTTAATGCATATGGATTGCCTCAGTTGAGCTTGTTTAATAGAATCTTGTTTTTGTTTAGTTGATGACGTTATGTAATAGTTGAATGTTTCTGCCATTTTTCTGAAATCACAGCAAATTTAATCTCTCTCGCATAACTTATTCAATAAGTTAACTCTCGCATAACTCATTTTTCCCGTTGTTAGATACCGGTTTCTTACCCTTTTTCTTTCTCTTTTTTTTCGATAACCTCGTAAAGTTCGTTTCATGAGGCCTCGTTCGCCATCTGACACTAAAACTAAACTGATCCTCAACATTGACGTCCAATGCGAAGCATGAGGCTAGAGTGAGCGACGGAATGCTCTGTTGTCGCGAGTCAAGATCAACGGCATTCCACTAGGACAGCCAGGGAGCATGCATCATTGCAAATTATTTGCATCGCAAAGTACCATCCTGCTGTCAATTCAAATTCTGCCAGTCAGCTAAGCTCCACTACAGCTTATTTCCAAAGCAAATCATTATTCTGCAGCGAATCGAATTTTGCGCGGCAGTCAAAGCTCCGCTTCAAATTGTTTTGACGCTGGAACATTCTTCTGTTCTGAATTCGAATTCAAAGAGTGGACCAGGCTGCGCTGCAAATTATTGACAAGGGCAACATTATTCGGTTACGAAATAGAAGGCTGTTAGGCCGCCGACATTTTTTCCTTATTATTTTCGATGCATAATTTTATTACGTTTCTAAGCGAATCTCAGTTTATTGCTGATGCGACGCATGCATTATTCAAATGCGATGTTTACGACTGCTGACGGTTTCTTTCTCCAGTAGTTATGTAGGATTTCGTTAGGAGCGGCCTGTTCCTTCCTGATCTTTTATAACGTTGGAAATTCTTTGTAACTTTTTATGCCCAGTAGGAGACGACCGAATGAAAAAGAATGCGTTTAATTTTTTTAGAATTATTCATACTTTTTCAGTACAAAAAATTTACATTGAGTACCGTATTATTAATTGAATGCTTTTTTTATTCATCAGTGAACGGTTAAATTTACGGGCGAGTACCGACGATATTTATTGGAAGTATTAGAATATTATCTAGATTTTTATTTTCTATCAGAAAATCGCGAGACAATGAGAAACGAGAAGTGTAACTGCTAGTACACGATAAGTATTGTATGTGCTACAATGCAAATAAACAATTAATTTATAGCCATCATTTTATCCAAATCATCCCCTTGTTGGCAATATTCATCGGAGAACCTTGTGAATTTTCATGATAACCATTATACTATATATACTACTTTGCTCGATAGGTAAGTGTGGAGTTGTCTATTAGCTCATACATACTCAACCAATTGTTAACTTTTTTGACGCAACTATGTAGTTCCTCAGAGGCAAGAGTTAATTATAGTAATTTTGCGGAATAATTTTGTATCAAATTAGAAATTTGCGCGTTACACCGCAATACAAGCAGCCGTGCATAACGTGTGAAAATGACCCGCGCGTCTTGATCGTCAAAACTTTTGCGTTTTCTCTTAAAGTCGTGCAATAAAAAATAACGAACGTGGCAATTCGTGACGACTTACCGTGACTTTCTGTAATTCTGACCAATTGACCCTCGGGAACGATCTAGTATTAGACAAACTCGCTAAGATAACGGGCCAAACACTGCAGCTTTGTCGTAATTTTATCCATCGTTTTAAATTTCGTCGAATAAGTTCCATAGATTTTATCCTTGGTATCCTTCGTGATAAAGTTTATGGAGCATAAATATTTCATTGTTGTTATGTCTGCATGATCGAGAACTCCCACACATTGCACGATCCCACACACATTGCATTATCATGCTCGACGCCTTGACGACAACGAGAAATTGTAGAGCAATAAATTCAACTTTATTTAATTACTGTCGTCAATTTGGGTGTTAATTTCATTCGTAATCGGAAGTAAATTTCTCGCTATATTAGCTTTTCGGCACTGTGCCGGGACGTGAAAGGGGTTCACAGCGCGCAATTTTATTCATGATTTTTCGTCTTCCGTGTCATTTTATCTGTTTGCGGATTAATAATAAATATACTGTTTAATGTAAGTTTGGTATTAATTTATGTGTAGTAAATTATTTTGTATTATATTGTAGTTGTCTATGCTTCTATAAGTGACAACAAACGATGCAAGTTATTCAGTCGGGATCGTAATTGTTCACATAAATTACAAGCTTATATGTATGGCACTCCGTTACTTAATTTTTTTTATCATATAAATTATCAGTTATGTAAAGCAAATCACGATAAAGAATACATTGCAAAAACATTTTGGTACGAACCATTAAAAATTTTCCTTCAGAATACTAGAATTTCCTTCCCATTGTCATCAGTG
Organism: Hyalella azteca; assembly: GCF_000764305.2. NCBI lineage: Eukaryota > Metazoa > Arthropoda > Malacostraca > Amphipoda > Hyalellidae > Hyalella > Hyalella azteca. Next base: position 61,476 of record NW_025947465.1, read on the forward strand.
ACTCCTGGATTTGAGACGATATTGCTGTTAAAAAGTAACATAAAACTCAGAAAATAAACGCAAAGACCAATAAAGTAGAGCTGTTTCATTTGGTGTCGGCAGCTTTGTGGTAATATTTCACCTCTGCTTAGAGACTTTTTTTCGAAGGCTTCCCTTCTTTTCATGACGACGTTTGAGCAGCAAACATTAGCAATGTTTGCCTGGCTATTATCGATCGGGATCAGCAGCTTTACAGAGAACAGAGTTAGGCGGAGCTCAGGTGAGCTTTTAATTAACTATTGCAATCTTAACCCGCGCCTGAAAACGGATGATTCGCGTGAGCTTCACTTCTGCGACTCAATCAACTTCTGAAGTTTTAATTAATGAATTCCCGTTTGATTTCTGAAGTGCGAAACTCTAATTGGAAGTTGATTGCAATTATTTTCATTCAAACGAATGACACCCTCACCTTGCTGCGTAATATTGACGGACGACTAAATTTTCTTAATTACTTCCTAACTTTTTATTCTTAGTTGTGTGAAATCCTAATTTGTGTCAGGAGGCTTTGACTGGCAATTTTATTTATAAATGTTTCATCAACGGCAGGTGGAAAATTTCCAGTGATCTCTGTAAGCCTCCGATCGCATTTCTATTCCGACATATGGCATCAGACGTTGGTTTTCTATTGCATGTATACCTTTCTCCGGTCAACATGGTTCAGAGGGTAACTTTGTGTTCAGAACTTAGCTGAGCTTGCATGGATTTCAAGGAAGAAATTTGTTAGTTGAAGTTAAATAAATTCATGGACAAATCTACCGATGTTTCAGGAAATAATTTTGAATTCATTGCTTCCAAGTAATCAGTCCACATCTGGACGCGATCACTCCGATTCAAATAAGTAGGCGGTTTGATTAGCATGTATATTCTGTGTTACTGATACTTGCATTTTTGGAGTCTTCAGCCATAACATGTGCTCGCTACATTGATGTTAGCGCGAGTATGTCATCGAATGCATGTGACGCCGCGCGGTCCTTGAACCCTGCAAATAATTTGAGTTGAACTCAATAAAGTGCATAGTGGATAACGGCGGCGATTCCCGCAAGCTTGCTCGCCGTGGAAGCAGGTAGTCCGGCACTCCTTTTGCTCTCCGTTTTAACGGGCGATATGAACCGGTTATACCGCAGCCACCTGACCGTAGGCGCTGGCGAAGGTATCCGGTCGGCACTCCCATCTATGGCGAGAAATAGAATTATATGTTGCAGTGCAATACCGTCGTTACTTAAATAGAAAGTAAGCTGTGATTTGACATCTTGAGAAATTTTCACGTCATTTTATTGCCTGCCATTCAATGCAATGTATTGATTGTCTTTTTTTTTTCAAGATAACTTGTTGCCAACGATTCGCCATTAATCGCCGTATGATTGAATGTGCCAATTCGCAATAAAAAGCTAATGGAGATTCTTTCCACTTAGGCCACTTCGCTTCTCGCTGTTCACTGCTTCAAAAAATTCGTAGCTCGTCTTGAGTAAATTAGAAGTCTGAATAGCGAACCTATGCAAATTTGTAACCAGAGAAACAATCTCCTAAAGCGGTAATTTCTTGAGCAGCCTTATTCCATTAGGACGGGGTCTGAAATTACAAGCATACCATCACTATCTCCAAATTCTTGTCAAGAAAATAACTCGCTATCGAGACAGGAGACACTGAGAATTTTCTTTCCTACTAATTTCTTGTAATGATAGAAAGTTTTGGTTTAGGGTATAGGATGCACTAACGTATGCATTTTAATTTAATGAAAGTTTTAAATGAGCTATATGATATAATACCCTATGTATGTCTTGTAAAGGTGGGGTATACAGCATAGAATTCAATAATTTATCTATTAAAGACACCGCTGTGAATAGTCGGACGCTAGACCGAAATGCATAATTTTTTGCACATGCGTCTCCTGCTTTACCTTAAGATTTCCCGTTTTTTTAACATAATACTTTGTTGTAAAAATGTTGTATTACTGAGCCCATCCTGGTAATATTGCGTTGCGCTCATCATACATCAGTTGCATTATTTTCTCTTCCACTGCTGATGCTTTACTGCTCGAAGGAGCAGTATATATACTCTATAATTTGTATTTTAAAATGAGTATTTTCTAATGGCAAGATTGCAAGCAACATAAGCTTCTTTCTTGACGTACCTTGAATAATGTGAGCGCTTCTTCACTTGCGCCAAGCTTTGCAGTTCTGGAATCACTGAACTTGGTCACATATGGCGACATTTCGATCTTCATTGATTGCCAACTGACTTGCTTGCAGAAGTTAAAATTTAATTAGAACGTCGTGGTGATGCGGACTAATAAGATTTTCAACTATTTTTACTTATGATATACACTTTCAACATCGATGTTCACATTCAATATCACTAATAATAGTTTTTGAGAGAAAATTTTTTGAAAATTGGGAGTGCGTATTACCATGCATTGAAAATAATTTACAATTTAGCGCTTTGCAATTATTCTGTTACTTGAAAGAATACAAATTTATTTGTGTTTAGCTTTTGTTAATGAAAAAAACTTTTCCGGTGCTTGCACGCGTAAACGAACTTAACCCATTGTATGGTTACATTTTTAATTATCACCTAAATCAAAATATTATGCAAGTACAATTTAAATTCAAAATTACAGATTGAATTCTTAAAAATAAATAAATGGAAATTTTTGCGTCCGTATTTGGCACTTAACTGCTGAATAACTCTTTAAGAACAAGGAAAGTAAAAAGAATCATTGAGTCTCTGTTAACTTATAATCAATATTACGAAAATTTACAGAAGTCTATAAACTTATAATCAATATTACGAAAATAGACAGAAGTCTAAACTTATAATAAATATTACGAAAATTGACAGAAGTCCATCAAAGTTTTAAAATAATTCACTTGTTTATCAAGGATCACTGGTTAAAAGTATTCGATTTTTGAGCAGAACTCAACTTTTTTTCTGCTGCTTTCAATTTGTTTAATTCGTTTTGAACTTTTATAGCAAGTTTTAACAAAGTTTTAATTTGGATTGATTGAAAATTCCGAAATCAAATTTTCGCCTGCAAATTCTGGTTCGGCTTTTTACAGAAAATTTTAATGGCAAATACTGTCAAATACTTTAACTGATCCTAATATGACTCTGAGCGCAATTTTTAATTTTTCGTGTCCGTTAAAAATTCGCAACGGGATGATGCATCTTCCCACGAGCTCCCCGCACACAGCGCCATCGCAACTAAAGCGGTGCGCTCGTTAATTGCTATGCGCGTTAAACAATAGCCTGGCATCGCTATAAGACCGTTGTCGCTTTTTTTCCCATTTATGGCAAGAAAGGGTAAACACTTGCACACGAACTTTTGTTCGTGCGTCCCGTTGCACTCTTGGTGTTCTCCGTAATTCAGCGCGCCGTGCATGACTCATTGAAGAAAGACATCCAGCGAGACGCCCTCTCGTTTATTGTGAGCAGATTAGTTCCGGCGTGAGACTCGACCCATCATTTAGAATACCAACTAAATTAAACTCGGGTTCATTGCTCGGTGACTCCAAAACAGTTATAAGATTTTCATTTGTGCAATTATTTTAATGCTTATGTTCAAGTTTTCCTATTCGTTACTTCTGCAGGTGACCGAGGGCTTTACAGGGGTGACCGAGGGCTTTAAATTGTAAAATTTGTACTTATCGCTGAACTATTCAACTCACAATTGATAAATTATACAAAACGGCATTAGTTACTATCGTCGTGTATTCTTTAAGGGAATTCTATAGTTATTATGGTTTCGGCATTAAAACAGTTATTAATATACATCATATTCGACAGATGCCAGTGGAGTGGGAGCTGAAACACTGGCAACACACGTGCGGGCTCTTGAATTATCAGGACAAGAGTCCGTGCAGTCTCCGACGTCTCGGTCGCTTCCACCTCCAAGGTCCAGAAATTTACCTCCCCATCTCATCCCGGGGGCTTTGTCCGCGTCCAGATCCGCTCCTCCAACGTTGCAGTCGAGGTTCGCGCCAGCTCTTCAGCAACAAAAATTCAGCGAAAAAGAAAGCAACGATTCTTCGCCTCCTAGTCTTCCCTCCAAGCAAACTCGATTCGAAACTGAACAATCACCTCCTGAATCTCCTTCGCCGAGGCCAGTTGCAACGTCTAAAACCGAATTTAGATTTGGGTCAAATCGACCGAGGCCATCCTCAAGAATAACATTCATACCACGAGATCGAGGTGAAAGATTCGTGCGACCTGTATCGCCACACCAAGCGGCGGCTCTTGCTTCCGTCAGTCCATCACATGCCAAGGCTGCAGATATTCCTGTAAAGGAAATGGAATCTTTCCCGCAAAACATTGCTCCCCCGTCAAAATTTTCTATACCGACTTCAGAATTAAATCAAACAATTAACAAGGATTATCTTGAAGATGAGTACTATGAAGACTATTATTACGATGAAGAAAACCTTCAAGGAAATGATTCGGAGAAAAGGGGCAATCAGCCTGAAGATTTGGGTCCAATCGATCCTCCTTTAGTCAGAGAAAATCAGCCGACTACACGGAAATTCATCCGACCTAGCGATGCTACAACTCCAGCCACTGCAAAGCGAAGGTCTACGACTCCATCATCGAGGTCATCGAACACTCGTTATTCCCTCTCAGAACTGCTGGCATCTTTGGGCGGAAAGAACGATAAAAAACCTCCGCCAACTTCGAACGAGCTATCAAACTCTCGTGACGCTCGAGTTTTATCTGAAATTGAGTTAGAAACTACAACGCCTACCATTAAGTATGAAACGATTACACCCGAAGAAACAACCGTTGCGACTACACAATCTACCACCATAACTTCTACGACACCTCGAACTGTTGTTTCGACTACTAGTGAACCTCGGATGGAAGTCCGTATCACGAACACTACAGAAAGTACCTTTGTTGTAGCCAATGTTCAGACCTCTCGTAGCATGAGTATGCGACACGAAGAAAGCGATGATTACAGTTCCGCTCTAAACCTTGACGAAGAAACAACGCCAACTGAAATTTTGTTTGAGAAACCTTCAATTGAACCAAAGCCTAGTCTCACGGCTCTTTTTGAGAATATTGATATTACATATAACGACAGTGATAAAGAGGCGGTAGAAGATATCACAACGAGGAATGAGCCAGACACTGAAGCAAGTATAATCGATATAACAACCGAGGCTGAAAAGCTCTCAAATACTGAAAATTTTGATCTTTCTTCTCTTCTGGAGAAAGTTTTTGAGAAAGCAAAGCCCGCTGATCTTTCAAAACTCCCAGCGGGATTTTCGACCAGTCAAAGCTCATCAACTCACAATTCCAGTGTCAGCAGCAGTAAACAAAGTGCGACATCTAGCAAGCCATCCATACAAGCTACCACACCAAAAACTGTTGAAAATTTAGTCGACATGATTGAAGAAGCTGAAGGAAACACAAGCGCTGTTGAAGGGAGATCAAACAGCTCTCCTAAACTTACGAAGGAAGAACTTCTATTGGCCGCAATTTTCGGTAACTCGGAACCTTCAGATCCTCCGGCATCGCTGCTACCCGCCGGCTTCAGTTTACAAGACAAGAAAAAGCAAAGGGAAGATAAACCTGAATTTAATATACCTGTTGCCAAAGCAGAGGTCCCTGCTCACCTGTTACCGAAAGGGTTCAACGTACCTGAGAAATCAAAGGGTAAAACCCCTCTAGTTCGAGAGAAATCCGATGTTCCAGCTTCTCTGCTTCCCAAGGGTTTTAACGTTCCAGTAGGAGCTGATAACATCACATCGCAGACTCCCAAGACCACCGAAGCTTTGATTGCAACCACTGCAGTCACGGCTCCAGGAGCTCCATACCAAACCAGCAAGAATCCCAAAGGACTCATTTTCCCAAAGAGAAACGACAGGCCATCTTTTCTATCAACGACTCCGTCGAGCGTTTCCGATTCCGAGCCTTCAGCACCTTTGCTGTTGAAGCCAACCATCGTGAACGTCTTCGACAGGTGAGTTCATCACAAGATACCGGGGTGTATCTAATATCGATTTTTTCTGTAGGATCCTAATACTGCTTGATCCTCCGTTTACAGTGTGCCTCACTTCTCGTCTCGGATATTAAGAGCTCAACCCCTACAATATAATAGTGTTAATGGTATATTTTATGATAGTATTGAATAATAATTTAATTCTTCAATGTTCACTTGGGACATTAATCTCCTTCACCCTCATGTTTGCGGATGATTGAATTCAATCGTGAAAAATTTAGTCTCGGATATTAAGAGCTCAACCCCTACAATATAATAGTGTTAATGGTATATTTTATGATAGTATTGAATAATAATTTAATTGTTCAATGTTCACTTGGGACATTAATCTCCTTCACCCTCATGTTTGCGGATGATTGAATTCAATCGTGAAAAATTTAGTGTAGGTAATACACTAAATTTGTCCATTTGTCATTGTAACTTGGATTTTCCTTCATGATCACCCTTATTTTATCGAATGGGAAAGAAGTTGAGAGAGTAGGCGTCTATATTCTTGTTGTTGAGTGATCAATGCAGGAATATGTATTGCTATCAATGAATTTTCAGAATTAAGACGACGCCGAAGCTAGTAGTTATGGCCCCCACAAAAGCACCCAAGACGCATGCTGAGCTTCAGGCAGAAGTTGCTTCTGAAAGCTCAAGCAGCACGACTACCACAACCACCACCACCTCTACAACCACCGCAACCCCGACTACAACGCTTCCTCCACGGCCAACTACTCCAGGTACTCTTCCATTTAATTAATGACCTTAATGTGATGTGTTTTTTGGTCTCTTCTATTTTTCCACTAAAGCTTATATTTTATGTTCGATTTGCTGCATTATTCGTATCAATATTTACGATTTGTAAATAATTTTTCCTCCCTCAAAGTGGAAAGAATCTTCTAGTTTCAACATGAATAATTACCGATATCTTTCAAGTAAAATATTTTAAAACTAACATAGGTACATTGCAAAACTTCGTTTTCAATTATTAAAACTAAGCCTGTTGAAGTACCTATATTACTAAATGAACGTTCCGTAAACAAAATTTCCGTTGTCCAAAGCAATCTTTGATCTCGAAGTTATGAATTTGAATTTATTCACTTAGTTTGATTAATCCATTTTATTTGAGAGTTCATCTAATTTCGTTAAGCTGTCGCTATTCGTAAATGAAAGAATTTCTTTTTGTTGGACGAGGTTTGCTATTTTTATGAAACTAAAGTTGTTGCAAGCGAGAAATCAATGTATGTACGTAATTCATGAATCTCTCGTAACGAAGGCGTGTGCGGAGAAAAATGTCGTCTGGCTGCGACTTTGCGCATTGTGGACGGTGCCGAATGGGCCCCCGAGCTTGCCAACAGAGACACCAAAGAGTGGCAAACTCTCGCGAAATCCGTCACTAACGAACTCAACGCTCTCTATCAGCGTAGTCGTATCAACAGATGGTTTGTAGACGTTGAAGTCGACGCCTTCAATCCCGGCTCTGTTTTTGTGGATTACTTCCTCCAACTGAACGACGTGACCACCGCATTGGATACAGTCGACCTCAAGCACATGATGAACGGTCTCTTGCAGAGCTCCAACAGAGCCGAGCACAAACTCGGACCGCTTACTGTCGATCCTGAAGGCACTGACTTCGTCGGTGAGTCCTCTTACTGTTATTATGCTTTATTAAAATTGAAAAAAATCTAATAATCTCAGATTTATCCAACGAAAAAGTTTAATGTGTACACTGTGACGGATTTATATTCTTGATCATTCTAGAAAGCTAACTATCATCAAACATTAACTTCTTCCTTTGTGCATGTGTTAATAAACGAACATACTTATTCATATAAATCCTCGTGTTTAGGTGATCAATAATAATATCATACATTATATTTGTTACAATTCCTACTTCCTACTTACTATATCTGTTACAATTCATAATGCATAATTAATGCTTTGTTCACACATGCTGCAGTGCTGCACATCTGTGAGTAACTTGCACACAACGCCGTATCTTTCAGGGTTTCAATTCAGAAACTGATTAATTGGGAAACGGGTTGACATGCATGAACATTATTTATGGTTAGAAATTATTATCAGGTTTCAAAACTCGGACCTATTTGCATGACGTGCATTGTATGGCCTATCCAGTTCCTCGGCTGAGTTTACGGACTAGCTCACGCATGACACATTCATTTTTGTAATATTTGCATTTTACAAATTCATGAAGTGCGTAATTAATTCAAATTATTCGAGTTTATGGGTATATGACAGATTGACAGGTAACATAAATGAGAATGTTTTGCATTGCTCGCGCAGTCGTCAAGGAGCCGCTGCGGAGTGTGGTGCGTGACGACGGCAGTTACCTCATACCTGAGTGGCTGATCGCTGTAATCGTCATCAGCCTGGCATCCTTCCTTTTCATCATCATCTTTGGCATCGCCGTTGTGAGTTGACATCACGCATTTCATTGATTACTGTGCCTTTAATAGAACAATAAATTTCATAGAAACCGTTACCTACTCTAATCCGTTTTTCATAATGCCGACTGTGTATCGTTTTCTGATCAGTAGCACATATCATTGAAATTGTTCCATCGACATTCGTCGTTGGAGCTCCAGGAAAATGCAAGGAAAAAAAATATTGCAATCCAAGATATTGTATTTGCGGGTATAACTTATAAAAAATTGCCACAAAAATACAATTTTATAATAGTTGATACCGATAAAATCGCCCTACAGTTGGTGAGCCGAGCCCGGGTGCGCAGACGCAACGTTCCGCTCACCGAGGAAGTCCTCAACAAACTCAACGCAAACCAAATGCCAGTTGACAACTATCACAACGACGCCGTCTACGACATGGAGGCCATCTGGAACGAGAAAATGGCAGATCGGAACATGAAGGTTTGTGATGTTTTGAAATGAAGTTCACTGCACATAGCTTCGAGAGTTGAGAGGTGACGTCTGTACTTATGTGAAGCTAACAAAATTATCTTGAAACAATGAGTGAGCACGTAGGTCGTTAAATATAGAATAGTTAAGTTTTGGTATTAATATTTAGCATTTTTATTGCGGTTTAATTTTATACGTCAAATGACTACGGCTTTGGTTAGACTAATAAGATGACAATCTCGTTGCAGCCGCCTTCAAACCGCGGCCACGGCTACAACCCCAACTACAACATCAACATCTACGACTCGTGGCGCACTGACTGGTCGGGACCTTACGGCTCCTCCGCCACCTACGCCAAGCGGAGGCCTGAGGCCAACTTCTGACATGAGGAATCTGCCTCGCCACAACGGGGCAGATACGATGGACCCGATGACTTCTAAGATAAGATAGGAGGCAATGTTGTTTCTACACGAGTGCTGCCCAAACCGGGGAAAATTGCATATTTGGAGGACAAATCATCCCTTTTTGTTGGGTAATGGAATGCGGTTAGCCAAACAGATCAAATATGACTTAGTGTGAGTGAATGGTGACGTGATCTGCTATGTGGTGTGATAAATTGCAAGAGTCTGTGAATATGTTGCGGAGCCGATGTTATTTCTTGCCTAAAGTGATAACAGGTGTCCGCGCGCTCCTATTATTAATTAAATAACTATTTACTCCTTGCTCGAGTAAAAAATTGGTTTAATCAGAAAAATAATACCGAAATGAATGATGATTAATGATTAAATTTTATAAATTGTTAGAATTTTTTTCAATGCTATGTAAGCCGCAGTAACATCTATTTAGTACACCAGCCGTGCATCAAGAGTTGACAGTTACGAAGAGAAAAGAGTGTAATTGAAGCAAATCAGCTGCCTACTTCATGCTTCACAATGCCTTTTGCATACCGCAACTGACAAGAATGTTCTAATGTCACGCACGGAAGTACTAGCATGTAGGATGTTTTATCAACAACAGCTGATCTGAATATATCATTTATGTGTAAATATGAGCGGCAGTGAACAAACTAATTTCCGTCCCAGAGCATAGCGCTTGCATGCGACGTAACTGAAGACGATTATTTTTTAATACAAAGAAGCCTAATTCTTCTAGCTTTTGATCCGTCAGACTCCTGAGGAACTTCACCTTTGTACATATTAGGTTGTGAAGTTAATTGATGCAAATGTGACTAAATGCTACTGTGAACGCAAAAGTACGCAATTTGCTGACGCATTCCCGTGCTTTTCACTTGGCGTCGGTGACTTGTGCATAAGTGATGTTCAGTACAGGGAGAAATTTTTTCCGTCAACTTGTATACTAGTTTTGGAAGAGAAAATTAATCATTATTAATAGTGAAATTAATAATTATTATTAATATTAGTGAAACGTCTAGAATTTTTGTCCTGCCAGGTTGCATATCGGCAAAAACACTTCAGTCCATTACTTCTATTACATTTTTACTTCGTCTACTTATATGCTCCCTCAAAACGTGGTATATATTTTACAATGATTAAAATTGTTCAGATGCTTCTTCAAATACTGCATAAATACTCATTCTAAGCGTTAGATTGTAAGACTCAGTCATATTGTGTATCATACCAATTTAGTTTAAGGCTAAAATATCTATGAAATAATTTTTCATCTGTGTAATGAAATTATTCGTTATATAACTTTACCGCCGCTATTGTCTGATTAATTGAATCAACTCAAAATAATACCATCATCACTTTAAACCTAGAGCTGTATTTTTTTGGTAAATTCAAATCCTCCTTCTCCACTTCTTGATAATTAACGAAGAATACTTTAATTAAGAGATTTGTTTTAATATAAGCTAACAGTGTAAAGTATTATTTGTAATCAGTTGAGGCATTTAGTGACAATTTACTGTTTTAATTCGTTGTAAAACCGGTGCCAATAGCGGCACTCGTTTATCATTTTTTTTTCAATTTGATAGCAAAATTTCGCTGTGTCGCAAAAATCCAGGAATAGAAGAATCTCTACGGATGTTAAAATTTTGTACATAGAATAGTTACAGCTGTGTTTCGCAACTCTCACTTAACTTTACTCTCTTCCAGTGCGAAGTTTAAATGCTGTCATTTCTGTCACACATGTTTTTCAGTCAATCGCTACAGTAATAGGTACAAACCGCTTAACCTTGTACTTATGGCGATAATTGATCGAGAGTGCATAATTTCTGTTGTATATCAATTCATTTGTTGTATAATTCATCGAGTATCGACGCCGTCCCAATCTCAAACAAAATGTTCGGGACAATCATGTGCAATTCGTAGAAATATTTTGGTGGCCGAAATAAAATCTTTTGTACATTTTGTATTATAAATGATCTGCGGTTCTCGCCCGCTTTGATATAAAGTTTTAGAATAAAAGTTCATTTTTGTCAATTTTTACTGACTATATAGCTATCCTTAAAATATTACAACATAACAACCGTCTCCCCTTTTCGATTCGTGTGAGTATTGAAGATACTTACATGATCAAGTCGCGTAGGACGTCACTTGAATGTTCCCCAGGAGGAATTCTGCGGTAGTCTCTTCCCTGGCCCAGAATTGTATACTCCGGTATTGTACCCTCCCTGCCCCGTGCATGATAAAGCCATTGTCCGAGAACACTCCCGCCACGTCCGTCTCCACGAACACAAACAGAGCGACTTGGTCACAAGACAACTCGATCTCGTACACACCATCAGCTGAGGGGCCCATCACGTCTACAATCTGAGGAATAAAAAGCGTCTTCTAAACTTTCTGGGAGCGAGTCAGCGTTTTCTTAAATGAGATGTACTGTATACTTTTTACAGAGCTGGTGACAGAAAACGGTTAACGTACTGTATATTCAGAAAATATATCAAGGTAAATCAATTATATTGTCAATCCTACTGACAACATTAGGCAGCAACATGCTCATTGCTTCATGCAAAATTGGTTTACGTGGTAAAAAGAAAGTGTTTGTGTGCAACGGGAGTAATTGATGTCATGTTACATAGTGAGATTATGGCAATAGCTCGATAGATGTTAAAATTTTAATGTTATTATATATAGTCTCATTAGTTGGAAGTGCACACTCCGTTCAGAAATGATGGATATCATGTCAAAAAGAGAAACAAAAAGTACTCAACAGCAACGTATTCAAGAGTTGCTAAATACCTACAACATTGCTGGATTTGTTCACCATTATTAATAATGACGATGGAAGCATTTCAGAACATTTCAATTTACGACAATTCAAGCATTTAATATAATTTCAGCAGGGGAAAACTTGCAGAAGCTTAATATGCTTCCTTCACAATATGATTGGTACGAAACTAAGCAATAATTCCTTCCAGCACAAGTTACTTACAGAACCAATAGTCACCATATTATGCGTCTTCTTAGGCAGTAAATAAGAAATCTAGACATAAAGTGTTTGAAGTACCATCATATAACCTGCATAGAAGAACAGGTCCTCACCCTGATTTGTGCCGGAGAAAGTTTTGCATTCTTCGGTTCGCCCAGTAGGAGGAAAGTCTCGGGCACTCGTAGGCTGCCATCTTGGTTGAACACCTCGAATGTGAGGTAACATGAATCCTCTTTAGAGTACACAGCGTCGCTGCAAATTGACTCCCAGTTCAGGTCTGTGGTTAGGTCAAATGACGCCACAACTGAAGCCTCCAAAGCGTTCTGTGAAACAAATAATATACGATTATTAATCGTATAAAATATACGATTATTTTTGGATACCGGCAAAACTAAGGAAATATATCATGACATCATTCATCTGAAACTTGCACATAAATGAATAAGATAATAAGCTTGATGCTAAGAAGACAGAAAATTATAAATGTACATTCGTTCTCCTATATGTTGGAAAATTGTTTTACAGCCAAAATTTGATATAGTGTCCGGGGCAATTGATGCGGCGCGCAACAGTTCAGCATTAGAATGACTTAATAATCACGTTTCACCAAAGCAGCAATCATTGGCATGGTTTAATTAGTCATTTGTAACGATGTTCTTTTGTTAGTCGTTCAGTTTCCCATTGACACACCAAAACATGTATTTAGAAATGGTCAATTGTTTTAAAAACAAAGAACAGTGAAATTCAGTGATTGGACACTCACGAAGCTGAGATCGAAGACGGTAACAGATAAAGAGTTTGCTGAAATATCATACGGTATGAGCTGCACACGGAGATTGACGTTGCTAGTTGCTTGCGGCAAGTCATTCACGAACGACACATGAACCTGCGAAGCATGAAGAAAAATCAACAGGTGCAGAACTCACTAAATCAGTTTAGTCAAGAACTAAACAGAAGCAAAAGAAATCCAATATTTCATCAGCTTTTACCTTTATTTCATCAAAATTGCCGCTACACATTCATAACTGTACGGCTATCGTAAATTTTACGATGAGGTAAAATACATAGTTGAAGATTTTGCCTTTGAAACGGGCAGTTATTTAGTATGCCCTACTCATTGAGAGGATGTTATTTCAACAGTATCGCTTGTGGGTGTCTAGCCTCAGGTCAGAAGGTGAGATCACTGACCGTATTATTCTCGATGAAGGGGGAAACCATCATTGGAGAGAAGAAGTTCTTGCTGTAATAATGAAGCATTTTCCAGCGACCACCAAATTCTGAGAAACGAGAAAAAGAGTAAATAGCCAGTGATATTATTGCCCATATTACAGCCAATATTAACAGTAGACTTCAAGTTAATTGGAATCGATTGGTACATTGTTTTTATATACATGTAATTTCTTTAAAATTTGTTTGTAGTAGAAGTGAGGAATCAGATCCAGATCACACCCCAAGTCTGGAAAACCAAGCGGCAAATGAATGACGCACAGTTCAAAGAAACGAACTCTACCACATTTACAAGTAATAGTAGCAAACATGACATAAACAAAACAGCTGACTTTTAGTACAGCGTATCGTCATTTTGTGTGAAAGAACAGTAAAAAAATATCAAGTGAAGAGAGGACAATCACTGGAAGTTATATATCCTTAATGTAGAACTAACGCTGCGTAATTTCTTGTGAACAAAAAACTGGTTATCCTTGATTATCAGCAACAACTGTGCAGTCTACATAAATTATACTAGAAATTATGCGTTCCATAAGAACTATAATGCTTTAATATAGATTAAAAGCCAAATCTTCTGTTCCGGTAGCACACTGGATAACATTAATTAATTACTCATAATTAAAAACGTTATGTTATAAAATTACAAATAAAAAATTATTAATTAAAAAATATTACAAATAAAAATTACCAGTTAAAAAATATTACTAATTTAAAAAAATTTCAAAATAATAAAATTTTCAACTAAATTTAATAGTTCCCTAAGTAACAGCAACGCCTTTACAACTGTAGTACGGTACTGACCAATAGAAGCCCAGCTGGCGCCAGCCCAGATGTCGTTGAGTTGCCAGTAAAGCGCCCCGGAGGTGCTGCCCATGCCCTGCCCGTCCAAGGTGGTCATCATGCGGCGGTACGCCTCACTCTCCGTCCTGATCGCCATCGCTTGATGCACCTAACCAATAGAAGTTGAGTAAATTCAACAACAAAATTAACGGTGAATCCCAGGGGTTACAGTTAGTTTCCCAAGATTGGGGCAGTGAGTTGTGGGTTCGATCCCAGGTCCATGTGACTATTCTGGTCAAAATCGGCGAGGAGGCCGGGCGACGACAGGCCAATATGGCCTAATCAACGCTGACACCGCAATAGAAAACAAACGATAAATCCTGCCAGACTGAACTCTCAAATAGGTCAGAGGAGAATAAATTCATGTTGAGCTACAGCGCTTATGAGCGATGTTAATATGGACGTTATGTAAAGGCTAGTAATATAGATGGTGAACGGTGGATTTGTAGTGAAATTGTGCTTGACAAACACTCCGCTTATGATATTCAAGGTGCAATGACTGAGAAGGATTCCAAGGAAATTCTAATTGGATGAGAATATTCGCACCTGAGACAGGTAGAGGTAACGTTCAAAGGCGGCCTGACCACCACTGGCCTCTGGCATGGTCATGTGCATGCTGATCTGAGCGGCCAGCTCAACTTGTCCGTTAGGATGATGCTGTCGGTGCTCCAGCATGTCAGACCCTATCGTCCAGTCCTCCGACGACGTCTGCTGTGACAGAGTTCTGGAAAACGGGACTAAATCGATTCGGGTCTTGGTCTACTCAGTAAAATAAGTTGTAAATTACTGCAATTTGTACAATTATTGTAGGATTTCAGTTTCTGTTCAATATTGATAACATGAATTGTGTATTGTATTATGCATGTGTCATGTAACTAAAAATTTTTGGTATAGCAAAGAATTGATAGGAAAGTCTAAAATAGGAACTTAATACGATTTGTCTCGAAAAAAAAAAGAATTATTAAATAACTTTCGCTGATGAGTGAAATGCATTCTCGTCCAAATGTAACTGCTTGAATATAGCAAACAACAAATTTGAGTCAGGCGCGAAATTTTTAAAAAATCATCTTCATGCATGCAAGGCCCTAATACTCATTTTAACGAAAAGTAATACTTAAATCCTATCAGTAGATAGCGTTGAATCTTTTAGCTTAGTTATATTATGTGCATTTGATAATCATCAATTACCTATATCATTTATCAGCTGACATATTGAAGCACTGGTAGCTAACAGATTAAATCTAATTTAGCAGTGGATCGTGAAGTGAACTTGTCCTGGGAATAAGCTAGTTTCACAGTGATTGGCACTTCACGGTAGCAATACAATAAAGCAAACATTAAACAATAAATGTCTATTGAGGAAATACACTCGCTTAGAACGTACCAGGCCATACACTTTGTGTGTGACTTACTTGAACGAAGGCCACGACTGGAAGCCATATTCGGAGGCAAAGCGGGCGTTGGGGTAGGTTTTGGGGTTCCAGCCGTTGCTAGCGTAATTGTAGTAATGGACTGAAAATTTTAATTAATTGTGTCAGTATGTATAGTGAACTAAAATGTCACGGAATAATCCATTGTAAAAATTTATCAACATATAAGCATACTGTGAATCCAATACCTAAATAGATATTACAAATCCTGCCGAAAAAGACTTTTTAAATGTTCGAAATGCTCTGAAATAGCAAACAAAAATCCCAATTAGTTAAGTAACATAAATCGTTTGACGAGTGCCAGTATAATAATGATAGGGAATTTTAAATGTAGATGCAGTTTATTTAATTACTCTGGTCATGATATTATCCATGAATGAATTGATACTACGGTGCTCCAAGCTTGATATTTTGATCTCACTGTCTCCATATCGCGGATCTCCAGGATTCTCTGAGACGTATCCCTCCAGGATGGTTTGGATGCCGTTGCTGGGCGAGGACGACTGCACTTCTCGTGAAGGATCAATGCTTGACAGCAGCGGCATGATGGTGTTCACGTACAGCTCGATGTAGTCAGACTTGTATTGCTCAAAGTCTACGTTTGTTCCATACCTTAAAAGATATACGCATTAGTCAAATTTGAGGCAATATTTAGATGCCTTCCTGATTATATAAATATCTATAAATATCAGCCTGAGAGCAGTGATTCAACGACTAATGTGAGGGATAGGTAATCGCATTACGGATCTTATCCAGACTTAACTTGACTTATAGGGTGACAGGTAAGGAAGTTATTAAAGAGGTACAGGCACACGGCTGAGGTACTCCTACAGTGAGTTCTAAATTACTGCTATCAGCCTACTCGTTCCCTCTTATTAAAGTGATGAGGGATGGGGGGGGGGGTTTAAAAGCTTAGAGTGCATCAGCTAGGTGCTCGGGTGCCGCGGTTCTAGAGTCTTCGCCAGTTGTAGGTTGACATCCTTGTACGGTTCAGAATCTGAGCTATCCGTTGCGAGAATTACTTCTGCAACAAATCTTTGTTAACGAAGAACGTAGCTTGCGCGGAAAACTTACAGTTACTGCTCTTATCATGCGTTAAAGAATCACTGCATGAGAATTTGAAGTAAATTTCTTCCTGCGGCCGCAACTGTGCAATGAAAAGCCGGGGTCACAGTTATGGCATTGGTTTTATCTGAGCCTCTTCATATTTGAGCCATACTTGATAATCTTATTTGATTAATAAATGAAATAACTCACCAATTGTCCCGTAAAGCTCCTTCGTTTTCATTATTGGCGTTGTAGAAGAGCACAGACGGATGCAAGTTCAGACGCTTGGCTTGTGAGTTGACTTCTTCAGTAACGGTTTGCAAGAACCAATCACTCGTAGGATACATGCTGCAGGCGAACATCATGTCCTGCCAAAGAATCGGCAACAGGCCATGGGCCTATTTCTTCAGTGCCTACACTTCTATTCTTTTCTATTCTAAGACTGTATTAGATGAAAGCGATGCCAAAATATGAATGCATGAAAGATGGTTGTAGAGGTGGGGACCTTCTGTTTTGTGTTAGGTTAGGGGCGCTTGGTGTGAATGGACGTACATACAAGTGGAATGAGAGGAGGGAAAATAAATGTTTTATGTGTGATAGGATGATAAGGAAACTGTGCAGCACTTGTTCATGGTTTGTGGAGCGTATGAGAGAGAGCGTCAGTCTACGATGGAGGTGATTCTGAATGAAGGAGGTGAGATTAAAGAAGTGGGGCATGAGAGAACAAGCGAAGAGTGGATGGCAATGATTGTGGGTCTGTCTGAGGGAGCAACTGCAGCTATGTTTGAGAGTGTGAAGAGATATTTGGAAAACGTGTGGTTGAGGGAGCGGAGGATGATGATATGAGTGGGGTCTTGTGTAGTGGAGGTGCACATGTTCACCAACAGCCTCTGAGGCAAATGCAAGCGAGAGGGGTGAACATGTGGGATGTTATGAAGGTCAGCACGCACCCAATTCCAATTTCGTGCAATGGTAGCAATGAATTCAATTGGTAGATTCAGTCTTAGTAGCAATGAATTCATCCTGAAACTTCTAACCCTTCTTATCCACTCAAAATTTATTCCAAATTAAACGCATCTAGAATTTTTCGGAAATCATAAAGTGAAATTGTATTAATTTCGGAATATTTCACCGCAATTTGCTTCGGCAGTACTTACATCGTAAAATTCTTCGGTTTCGTATAAACCGCCGCCCCAAACACGGACGGCATTCTGATTGGCGGCAACCGCGTCCTCGAGAAGCTGGCGGACGTACGATGGCGTGACGCGTTCCGGCAACACATGAGCAGGGATCCAATTACTTCCACGCATGAATATCGGAACATTATTGATGTAAGGGCGAAATAGTCGCCCTGAAAGTAATAGAGAAATTCTTAGACTTCCAGCCATCGTTGTTCAAAGAGATTAGCATCACATTTGACTGTTCTATGCATGAGAACAATATAATTTTTATTAAAACAATCAACACAACTGAAGTGTACTGTAAATTAGCGTCACATATTTTCATATAGTTTAAATGCTTCTTCCTACGCCAGAAGAATTGAATTGTCCCACTGTTACCACACTGAAGCAGAGGTAAGTACAAATTTCGAACTTCAACAATTTTCGAACGACCTGAACAGAAGCTAATAAAGCAATTACGTATTATTGAAAGGAACGGATACAAAAAAATGATAAGCGGATAAATGTCTACTCGCCTGCCTCGGGCGCCGAAAGGTCGGCAAACTGTTGGTCAATGAAAGCGGTTCTGAGGCCAATTCTGGCGGTGCGGATGGCTATTTCCGAATTGTCTACGTTCCAACACTCAACTTGCAGTTGATACAGCGTCTGATTGCCGTAGCCAACTGGCCACCACAGTTGAGAATCCTGATAGAAACGAAATGTGATACAAATTTATTTTACCAGTCTTCGATATTGCCAATAATTTCAATTTATCTTTGATGAAAACGAGTAGATATGGTGAATTTGCTGGGCGTTTTATTTGCTTTTAAATTCGTGGTAAACTTGCGATTTAAGCAGACTAATGATATGAGTACTAAGAAATCTTTGGTGTTAACTAATTCAACAGTTATAGTCTACACTGCTAACTAATTCAACTTGGCATTAATTTCCGGAAACAATTTAACACTACGCTGCTCTGGATTAATGAATTCAGTGTCTTATGAAAACAATTAATCAAACCCACATCTATTGTCTCTCTATAATTCATATACATGTTAAAACTGCAAATGAATGTAATGTTTTCTTCGAATGTAACTACCGAATGTAACTACCGCTTGCAACTTGTATCTAGAAGCGCGACCGTACTATCAAAAACAGTTAAGAGCAGGGTTGCCAGATGGCCTAAGAAATGGCCAAGTCAGCGGACAAAGAAGGCCTTTAATTCAATATATACTAGACTATTTGTAGGTTCTGGTGTAAAAATTCCATTTTCCTTTTTCCGCAATATATAAAATTTAATAAAAAAGTGCCGCCATCATTAATTTTAGCCGGCCAACGCAATTGAAAAAAAGCTAAATCGCGGAATTTGTCCGAAAAAAAACCAGTCTTCGATATTGCCAATAATTTCAATTTATCTTTGATGAAAACGAGTAGATATGGTGAATTTGCTGGGCGTTTTATTTGCTTTTAAATTCTTGGTAAACTTGCGATTTAAGCAGACTAATGATATGAGAACTAAGAAATCTTTGGTGTTAACTTAATTCAAAAATTATAGTCTACACTGTTAACTAATTCAACTTGGCATTAATTTCGGGAAACAATTTAACACTACGCTGCTCTGGATTAATGAAGTCAGTGTCTTATGAGAACAATTAATCAAACACTAAAAGCAGGATTGCCAGATGGCCTAAGAAACGGCCAAGTCCGCGGACAAAAAAGGTCAACAAAGGCCTTTAATTCAATATATACTAGTATATTTGTAGGTTCCGGTGTAAAAAATCCATTTTTCCTTTTTCGCAATTTATAAAATTTAATAAAAAAAGTACCGCCATTATTAATTTTAGCAGGCCAGCGCAATTGAAAAAAGCTAAATCGCGGAATTTGCCCAAAAAAAAACTTCAGGCTACCCTGGTTAAGAGTTTGTTGACAAGCGATCACTGACCGCTTGTCAATCTAAATCCACCAGTCATGGTCAAGAAATAGGCCGCTAAGTGCACTAAAGTGAGTTTTAAAATAACGGCCCCTAGTAACTTAGGTTACCGTTATCAGGTAATGCGTAAAATAGAAAATAATGCTCACCTCCCCTAAGTAGGTGGTGATGGTCATGTTGATGAGATCGCCAGTACTGGATGGTCCAAAGTTGACGCCGGCACTCGTAGTCCTGACGCCGTCCACAAATATATCCACTTGCCCGCGCAATTCCAGTGAAGGATCGGCCAAGATGATATCGAGCTACAGGAAGATAATGACCGGTCATAAAACTATTTACAAAATAATTACTGGTCATAAAACTATTTACAAAATAATGACCGGTCATAAAACTATTTACAAAATAATGACCGGTCATAAAACTATTTACAAAATAATGACCGGTCATAAAACTATTTACAAAATAATGACTGGTCATAAAACTATTTACTGCAGGCTTTTATTTGCAAATCTTGAACACCGCATTATTGGATTTCACAAAGAGGCCATATAAACAATCACTCTTGCAGGTGCACATTGGGTTCAGTTGAGCCCTGTGATCAAGAATAAAAAGTGGACAATGGAGATGCAACTGGTCACTCGGGGCAGGACCTATTCATGTCCAATACTGCATGTTCATGCAAAAGGGTATAGAGTTCACACAATAGATCCGAGGCAAGTTGAGCACAAGGAACTGTCTACTCAAAGGATGCACGTAAAAATTAACACAAATAAAAATAATATTTTAACTAGAATTTACTTATGAAGTAAGGCATACTACAACTAACATAGTAGGTGAATTGTTCAACATAGGCAAATGTGAATGCCCGCGAAAGGAAAATTCAAATACTTCGAAATAAATTCCATACATGGCACTTATCATAGATGATCGAATTATCAATTTAGTTGAGGTCAAGCGACGGGTCGAGATGATCCAAATTACATTACTCTTTTCGTACCAAGGCAAATTAAATTGGTTCAATTACAAATTATATGTACGACACAGCATCCCGAGACTTACGTAAACTTCCAGTTCCCATGACGTCCTAAAGTCTGGGTCAGGCAGAGGCGGCAGCGGCTCGAATGGCCGCGTGATGACAGTCATGTCTCTTATATACGTCGAACTGAATCCGATGATGGTGAACGGTCTCCTGCACAACACCAGGTAAACGCAACACTAAAAATACGTCACTACAAGTTTATACACTGCGCGATTCTATAGATAAACTGACAGCAAACCTTTAAAGTACGTGAAATAAAAATAATATTGTTCCCTAAAGCCGTTTAAATAGTGCCAGTTGCTACTATATATCATTAACATATGACATTGCTTGAATAGAAGACTTATACTTGTGTTATATGTCTATGTGTTAAGTGGAGACCCAATCCCCCGAGAAAGACTCCTTCATCATGCGGTTGTGGTTCTCGTTTTGGCTTAGTGGTAGCGGCGCCGAGATGAGAGGAGCTAGGCTTGTGTTCGAACCTCGGTAGGCTCAATACATTTCTCGGTGTCGCTTAGTCGCTGCCAAAAAGTGGCGTCCTGACCATGGCTTTGTGTTGGCGTCCCTTAACGAACTCTGGGTACTAGTTACGTGGAGGGGATCTTAAGACGGTTGGCGGTGCACTTACCAGACCCCCATGCTTGGAAAAGCTGGGCCCCAGTCCCACGAGAAGGACGCCTGCATCTTGCGGATGTGGTTGGCGTGACACTCGCCCTTGCTTTCGGGCGCCTGGCACTCCGGCAAGACGGGGTAGTTAGCCGCCTGTTCCTCGTACGCTCGTCGAGACCATTCGACGGGTGACACGAACGCTATTTCTAGCGTCACCTCAGAGCTGCTCTGGAATGAAAATCAGGGCGAGTTAGCGCAAAATTATTATCAACTCTGTGTTCGCACAAGAGGTAAAAATACAGAATTATTCACTACTTTAAAAGTTTGTTTCGAACGGCTCTGATACAACAATTTATTCGCCTTTCGCGACAAAGTCTTACAAAAGCGCCGATCAGATTCACCTGCACGATGCTGGTGACGTCGAAGATGTACTTGACGAACATGTTGTTGGTCTCACCCACCAATACACCGTTAGCCGTAATCGAAGCCACTGTGTCCACTCCTTCAAATTCGAGTATAATCTTCTTCTCGGCTTTCAACTTCTCCGAAACTGAGAGAAATTTGGATGTTTTCACTGAAAACTACTGGCTTACAACCCATTGTGACCAATGGAAATTTCCTATTCTGTTAGTAATGTGTAGCCTATCAGTAGTAAGTGAATATGATGTAAGTTTATGCCGGAGTTTTTCGACGTTTCGGACTTTCGGTTTCTAAAGACAAAAAAAAAAACTGATGACATTTTTACCGCCGTTAATGTACTAATTATCGGCCTTGAACTAATCGTAGGCCACAAACTATAAAATGTTAAGCTTTGGTCAATAGCTGAAATTTATGAATAATAAACAATCCCCACGAAAAGAACTGCATTCAATTGTACCCTGGAAAGTGGCCGAGTAGGTCCAGTTAGTGTAGGAGACCCAGCGGTAGTCGAGGTCGTTGTAGCGGTAGTACACATCACCCTGGTCTAGTACTCGTGCCGCCTGCAGGTCGGAGTAAACTCCTCCTGGTACGCTACCAGGTACGCTTGTAGCTGGATAACATACGGCATGGTCATTACTATGTCGATGGTACACGTCGCCTTGGTTTAGTACACGACAGCAGGTAACTTTTAAGCACTACATACTTTATGATGGGATTCTGATGATAAAATACAGGAATACACGTAGAAAGCAGCACTGATTACAGAATATTATGCCTAGTATAATTTTATAATTCAGCGCCTTACTGTCATTAGAGAGCGTCCATTGCAAGGAGCTGCCGCTGATGGTTGTGAGAGCTGCAGCTGGACGCAGCAAAACCAACGTGGCCGACAACAACAACAACAGACTTACTTTACCCTGTTGAGAAAATGACAACAATTTCTCAAAAGATGTTATAAATAAAAAAAAGTGATTACAAAATGTAAGCAAATACATAATCACGTAAATAACCCATTAAAGGCTGTAGAATTCGAGAATCTTTTATGTAATATTTGCAAAATTCGTTGCACAATGTATGTATAAAACAAAATTATTCCATTTAGTGACAAGTAAATAACATGTATGCAAAGTCACACTTGATTTCTTCGTTGATATCAGTGTCTAACACAACAGGATATCATGTATTCATGTCACGTGTTATCTTGCCATAAATCTAATTAAATTATAGGTGCACTCACCATGATGAAAAGCAGAAGACTGTGCAGAGACAATAAAAATTTCGCGTTTTCATACGAAGTGTTTTTTGCGGCCTGCGTTTTCTCAAGGCAGTGCAGCAGTGATAACCTATCAACAACTGCTTCTTTTCGATCGAATGTTTCTCGTTTAAAAAAATGCTACAAAGATGAGAATCGAGAGAAAAATCTCCACTTAAATGTTACATGGGTGATTAAACTGTTATTTTTTTCGTACTTCAGTGTATACGTTCAGTTCAACAGGCAATTCAGTTCAATATACAAATTTTCACAATATACAATCATGAATTGATATTAGACGGTTCCTATTTTGGGTCACAAGAGCATCAAGGTCGAAAAAAATTAAAACACGATAAGTTATTTCGCTATAAATAATTTTCGTCTTGTGGACAGTTTATAAAACATTTTATTATAGCCCCTTGAAACCTGCGAATATTTACATCAAATAATACCAAATAAATAAAAGAACATATAGGACTGGTCAGACACCTGCACCTGTAAGTTCTCACAGGACCGACAAGTAAGTGAGATAATAGATGATTGTTGCCGATAGGTTCACATTCAATGATAAACACGTGACTCGCAGGTACAACGCACTTAATGGTAGACAAGTTGCTCGGATGGATGATATTAATGATACTATGACTACTGCAAACTAAGCTTCACGCAGCTACATCAACTTCACCTACTTCATCTTGAATCGGTAGAGCAAATTAAGGAATAATTGCTTCTAGATTTTACCTAAAAACATTAGGATCAAATGAAACACAAATAGTCTAATAAGACATTTCCTTTAATTTACATATAGGCCGTCACATACAAGCATCTAGTCAGTGTGAATAATTTCCCCACCACTAGTGGAACGAACGATAGGTCAAGCGCAGAAAGCATCCGTAGGACGAGAGTTATGTTATACAATTTTCGTAAGCCCTTATAGGTCATCAGACAAAATATTAGTTACAGAGAGGCACGTCAAACCTTCATCCTGGTAATAAACACCATGCTCAATGAAGATTATTTTTCTTCAGCGCAATACCAAGCCTATCAACGAGAACTAACTGCAATTCAGAAACATGATGAATCTCGTAATATCAAGGATTGTTACGTTAGTCAGATAATTCGTTTTACGAGACTAAGAAGACGCTTGCTACAGAAAAGTTCGGCTAAAACTCCGAAAAAGTTGTGGGTCCATCAAGACAAAAACAGTAGAAAGTTGAAACAATTCTTTCTGCCTCCAATCATGTCTACGCATATCACAGCACGATCAAAGTAATAAAGGTACTGGAACAACAATGGCTACATATTTGCAGTATACTAAGTTGTCAAAATTGGAAGTATAATACAGTACAAGTTGTCAGAATTTCACTCAATTTGATCAGGAAATGCTTAGAGGAAAAGAACGACATTAGATCAGAATTATCCAACTCAAATCTGCGATGGTAAGTGCGAATAGACATTTTCTGTCACACACAGTCGGTAGTAGGATACAACGACAGTAACGACATTCCAGAGTTAGGTGCTAGGCTCCGAAAAGAAATGCAAATCACTGTAAATGAGTCCGGTTAAATATCAGGGAACAGGAAGGTAGTTGGAGGATGATTAACGTCTGAGGATGAGTTTAAGCCTTCAGTTTATACGCATCAAAACCAGGGTGCGCACGCGCAGATTTTTCTCAACATAGGCGATTACGAAGGACACTTTATCGAAGTGTTTATTGAAATATGAAATAAATGTTGAGACCCACACTTCAATGGCCGCGCCACAACAGAAAAACCAAGTTAGTCTTTTAAAATGAAGCAATATTCTCTTCATTACTCAACATTTTGCACGAACTATGTAACAATCCTAGGAATACCACTTCATATCAAAAGTTGTTTCAAAGTGGAAAGTGGCAATTTCAAGTACATATGAAAAAATGTTTCCAACGCATTCTTATTTCTCGCACCTCAACTAAGCTCCGACTTAATTATTGAAAGCCTAGCTACATTCAGCACATAGAAATAACTTCATGGGAAGCGAAGTGCTTACTGTAAAGCAATCACATAATGTTAAATTTCATTTGAGTGCAGATAATTGACATGATCACACCGTAACGTAGAGGTACGACAAAAAAAAAACGTAATTTAAGTATATGGTGTATAAACCACACAAATTTCGTTTTGTCGAAGATTATTCGAGTATCTAATACAATGTGAATTGAAATCCATCTCGACAAGAATAAATCCAACAGCACAAGTAAGCTATTAATAACATGAATAATGTACATGAAATGTCGAAGACTACCGGGTGGCGTCTTTCAACTTTGTTCATTAGCAATTCAAAACGGGGATAATCCATCCGCCAATTTTTCTGTATCACAAACCCCTTGGACACCGCAGCAAAACCTTTTCAATAAGGAACAACAGCTGCTGGAGTTCAAGTGAAATTTTGATTTACTTGAAAGCGATTAAGCACTTTCCACACTCGAGCATGAGCGCGCCAAACTACTCACGACGCAATAGGACGGAACAGAACCTATTTATAAGGAACATACGATAAACAATAAACAAATTTATCAACCGACAGCAATTCTTGCAATTAATGGCTAATAAATGATGATGGTACAAATATAGGTAGCCATGCCTATTTGTCCAGACAAGAACAAACTCGCGGTTGTCGATGAGCAGACCTAAACACGAGACGCAAGAAAACGCAATAAATAAACGAATTTGCACACAAGCAAGGAGAAAATAACAACAACAGTTGGGAATCAAGTTCAAAGAAACCCACTTGACGCTAAACAATTCAAGGCAATTTGTGTAAACTGCAATGAAATGAATTTGACATAAATAATGAGATAATAGAGCCGATGTAGATGAATAAGCAGAAATGAGAGAAGAAACGAAGAATAAGATGAATAAGAAGAAACTTTCCTTGCTGTACGACTACATCACAGGCAATGCTGACGACAGACAATAGTTCAATGTAACAGTCGCAAAACCAGTACACAAGGTAAAATCGTGCAATTCTTCCTCATTTTACTCTACCAATGCAGAAGATAACGGAGTTTCTTTATGACGTCAAAGAGTTTATCATAAAATAATGAACTTGACCCAACAGAATCACAAAATAATTTGAAATGAGAACACTTACGTGTGATATGAACTTGATAAGGTTAACACTATGGACATGTCGATTCAAAGTCTAGTTTTTATGCTAAAATTATAATCCTACTCATTCTTTTCGCCACGAAGTAGCGAACATATAATTCGCAACTAATTCGCCAGCCATATTATTAGCCATTAATAGGTTTCCATCGGACAGATGGTTGTCGAAGGAAATATTTTACAATTTTTGTACATGCCAATTGTTCGTTTGATAGCAAATGTCTTCAAATCACCATTTCACTGCCAAAAATAAATTAGGTAAGCAAAGTTATCCGGAATTTAGGCTAGAATCGCATCCCAAAAATATCCATTATTCATGCGTGCTGGGGCACGTATGAATAATGGATCTTTTATGCAATTAATAATGCAGCAAAATTTGAAATATATGCAAGTGCACGCGAGTCCTGCGAGCACATGATGGCAAAATTACAACGACTGGTCAATTGCAAACAACTTATGCAATATTTCAACAAACAACAAGCCAGCAAGTAACGAAAAATAATATCATACAGACATTGAAGGTGATTACGAAAATCATAAGGGGTTATAGGATAAAAAATAACCAATTTGTGGATGGACTAAATTCAAATTTATAGACGGGGCAAAAACCTCTACAATTTGTAGATGACGTAGGTAAATGACAAACTCAATGCCTAACTTTCACATTATGCCCCCGTTCTACTTAAAGAATGATACGTACCTATCTTTTTCTAGTGTTAATGAAATATAAATAGATCACCACAAAGACAAAAGAATTCATATTGATTCGATAATTCACAACCTGTTTGGCAAAAATACACGGCGGATATGGTATCTGCTCCACAGAATTTGACAATAGTTTCCTGGTGGAAAGTTGTTATTAACAGCAAAGACAAGTTCTGAGTAGCAGATATATGCTCATCGAACGAAACTTAAAAGATATGTAGGATAGATCGTCCAAACATGCCAAAGAACTGATTCATTAAATAAAATGTACCTAAGCGAAAAATGAAATAATAAATGAAGATTGCAATAGAAGAACACAAAAATTTGAGTACGATTAAATAAAAACCCTATTGCCCACGAAGCAAAAAAACTCGAGTGCTCTTATTAACGTCAAGCAACTTGATGTAACATATCTCCAGGGTCAGTTATCACGGTAGGGTTCTGCGTTTACTTATAAGGATGTGGGAGACAGCGAGTCTGTTTCATTAACCCAGTGAATTCTATAGAGTTTTCGGCATTTATCAAGTTCAGTTCTTGCAGACAAACAACTGGATATTTATTGACGCTTTCAACCCCATGAAGACCGTAAATATGTAAACGAATTCTCTGAATATTTATAGATACCGTAAAGAAACTTCGGTTTTCTCAGAATTCAAACGCGTAGCGACACTCGAATCCGATTCAAAATACTGGACTCGATGAATATAAGATCCGAGACGCACCATCCTGTTGAATACTATCGAAGTCGCAACACAATATACCAATAAAAAGCAAAAAATTTTATGTATACAAATATCATCGGTTACAGGAGATGTACGGAAAGTAGTCGTTAAATCATAGGTGAACTCCCTGCTAAGACAGCTTCATGTAACTTGTATAGCTATCACGTAGCCGGAAATTCTATGTAGACAGAAATTTTGCTTCGAATTAAAAACATTTGCCTTGGATGCAATTTGTCAAGATATTCTTGCTCATATTCCCCAAGGGTACCTCAACCATACGTAAAATGTTACTTTTATCTACTTTTCCACGGGGAGAAAGTAAGAAACAAAGATGGTCGGCTGGAGACAATATCGTGCAGCCTTCAAAGCAAGAAGGAAGCATATGTTGCTATGAAATCACAATTTCTTTAAATTATTCATACTTCAAAATTAAAATGCTAGCTGCTTGTCATTTTACATGTAGCCGTTGCTGACTCGAAACAACGTAGGAGACACTCTCATTTCACCAATCGATGAACATTTCCCCGATTGATCGCCGGCCGAAGCAATCAAAAACTATCGTTTACACACTAAAAATTACGAAGCCTAAGCCAGATAACTGTACGTGTCCTTTTGGCCGTCTATTCTTTCCAGGTATTCCTTCTCGATCAAGATGTCTATGCATTTCTGAAAAGGAGGAAAAGGACGTGAGGTGACACCGCAAATGCAATCATGTTAAAGACCCATCAGAATCGCGACATGTACCCAAAGACCCAATACTAAATAGTAAAAATTGTTTAGACGATTCTCATGAAATTAGACCGCTTCGAAGACGCACTGGAAGATGGATTTAAAAGGATGTAATTTTTGCACTCAACGTAAGCAAACAAGCGTCAAAGACTTGATCGTAGAGCATTCATGATATACAGTGGGGGGAAATAAATATTCGTACACTTGAAAAATCGTATTTTAATGTATGTAAGTACACAAACTTAACAGGAAAAGTGATTTCAATTATAAACTCGAGTGCTCTTATTAACGTCAAGCAACTTGATGTAACATATCTCCAGGGTCAGTTATCACGGTAGGGTTCTGCGTTTACTTATAAGGATGTGGGAGACAGCGAGTCTGTTTCATTAACCCAGTGAATTCTATAGAGTTTTCGGCATTTATCAAGTTCAGTTCTTGCAGACAAACAACTGGATATTTATTGACGCTTTCAATCCCATAAAGACCGTAAATATGTAAACGAATTCTCTGAATATTTATAGATACCGTAAAGAAACTTCGGTTTTCTCAGAATTCAAACGCGTAGCGACACTCGAATCCGATTCAAAATACTGGACTCGATGAATATAAGATCCGAGACGCACCATCCTGTTGAATACTATCGAAGTCGCAACACAATATACCAATAAAAAGCAAAAAATTTTATGTATACAAATATCATCGGTTATAAGAGATGTACGGAAAGTAGTCGTTAAATCATAGGTGAACTCCCTGCTAAGACAGCTTCATGTAACTTGTATAGCTATCACGTAGCCGGAAATTCTATGTAGACAGAAATTTTGCTTCGAATTAAAAACATTTGCCTTGGATGCAATTTGTCAAGATATTCTTGCTCATATTCCCCAAGGGTACCTCAACCATACGTAAAATGTTACTTTTATCTACTTTTCCACTGGGAGAAAGTAAGAAACAAAGATGGTCGGCTGGAGACAATATCGTGCAGCCTTCAAAGCAAGAAGGAAGCATATGTTGCTATGAAATCACAATTTCTTTAAATTATTCATACTTCAAAATTAAAATGCTAGCTGCTTGTCATTTTACATGTAGCCGTTGCTGACTCGAAACAACGTAGGAGACACTCTCATTTCACCAATCGATAAACATTTCCCCGATTGATCGCCGGCCGAAGCAATCAAAAACTATCGTTTACACACTAAAAATTACGAAGCCTAAGCCAGATAACTGTACGTGTCCTTTTGGCCGTCTATTCTTTCCAGGTATTCCTTCTCGATCAAGATGTCTATGCATTTCTGAAAAGAAGGAAAAGGACGTGAGGTGACACCGCAAATGCAATCATGTTAAAGACCCATCAGAATCGCGACATGTACCCAAAGACCCAATACTAAATAGTAAAAATTGTTTAGACGATTCTCATGAAATTAGACCGCTTCGAAGACGCACTGGAAGATGGATTTAAAAGGAGGTAATTTTTGCACTCAACGTAAGCAAACAAGCGTCAAAGACTTGATCGTAAAGCATTCATGATATATAAATACCTATTGAGAATAGATTCGTCAGTTACAGTAAGTTCCTGCTGTTTTCGAGCATTTGACCAGAACACACTTGAGCATTAGATCACTAGGATATACAAGGGACTTTACGTTGATTAGAATCTGAAATAAAGTTAGTACAAAATTAGATACGATCGTTAAAAGGCGCTCAGTATTCAAAATGGAAGACAACAGATAATATGAATACTTACTTTGATGATGGGAACCCTGGGTTTGAAGCGCGGCGTGAGCTGCTGCAGCACCTCGAGCAGCAGCTGCTGATGTTTGGCCACCTTCCTCATCTTCATGATACGCACGATGGCCGCCTGAATGAGCAGCTTGCGGTCTTCTTCTATGTGTTTATGCGTCAGCTCTTGCTCAATCTGTATAAAATTAATTATTTAGTGCATTGATATTAAATACACTAATAATAGTCATTATATGAATTAGTGTATGATATGAAAGGATTCAATTTTATTTAAAGCAAGATAGAATCCCTGAACAACAATGCCTCCGGTTGCAGGTGAGCTAGTGGAAGCCCAACTAACCTCAAATATTTCACACGCTACTACGATCTCAATCTCGACTTTCCGTGAAGTTTTCAGTAAACAAATTCAACAACACTGATGTTTCAACAGAATTTCAGTAAATGTTGAATTACCTTCATTTCAGTCTTCATAGGCACGTTGATGTTGACCCTGAGTTTCTTGTTCTTGTAGTTTGTGAAGAGCGAGATGGTGGAGTCGCTGGTGAGGTTGTTGAGGTCCTCACCTTCGTCGCACTCGACGAGGCGCACCTTCAATAAAATGCTCACCACTTGCAGGAGGATGTCCTGAGGGATACTCGTCATCGCCTGATGAACAAAAAACAGAATTTTAAAAAATCAACCTTCGCAATTACGTAACAAATATAGTAGTTACACAGCGATACAATTTAATCGCTCACTACATTACAGAGCAACTTGTTTCAACTTATGGGCAGTTTTGTGAGCAAACACAGACACGAATAGCAACACTAAGCAAAGAAGTGCATAGTAAAAGGTTTACGGTTCACATAAGGCTCGTGACGTACAGGATTTTAGGCATTAATTAATTCTATACTTGTAGCTACAATCGAAATAATCACCAATTACATATCTGCAGTTGTGGTGGTCTACGCTGATGACAATCAATCAGAACTGAAGCATTCGCGGAAAAAGCTTACCTGCAGCTGCCCTATGGTCCATCTGGTGCCAGAATTAAACTGAAGCAGCACGGCAATTTGGAAGGTCGAAGCCTGAAGCGTGTAGCGATTTCTGAAGCAGTGGGTGACAACCTCGCCTTTGGACATCTGGTAGAGCCAGCTCAGCTTGCGTCCATTGTGTTGATTTGAATAAAAAGTCGTGAACCGTGATATGCATCGTTCCATCTGCACGAGGTTGACGACGAAAAATTCAGACACAGCATACAAGCTGTATGAAAAGGAAGTCACAGCTGGGAGCAGACACAGCAATCCGCATAGCAAGCTACAATTTGTATTGATTTGGTCTCATTTAGGGCAATTACAATTTATAACCTGAAGCTGTGCTACAAACTTCAGATCCCATTTAATTGCGCAACTAAATTCGGATATTGGTTTACTCTAAGCAGTTGATTGAATTATATGTCCATGTCCTGTTTTTTTCGATGACTGTAAGTAAACAGCGACCTTAGCTCCAACAGTAAACAGGGAACTTAGCTCTAATAGTAAACAGTGACCTTAGCTAAAACAGCTTCAAGCCAGTTAAAAGTGTAGGAAACCAAATATTAATGTAACTATTGTTGAATTCACATACATAACTCCTATTACTGTATTACCTGAGGCGGTAGAGTGAAACTTTGCCCTTGCTGGAAAGGCCACGATCCTGATGAGAGAACCTGGACGCTGAAATCCAAGTCCAGAGTCTCTCCAGACGATACTGAGTTGCCAAGGTGTTTGCGGAATTGTTCATTGAGATCTTTCGACACGCCGATATCCTGAAAGGAAAATTACTCTCAAATGCGTGGTCACGAAAGCCTGGGATCTTCAAACATTCCAGGTGCGAATTTACTTGTATCTTCCCTATCAGTAATAAATCTCACTAGCTCAGAAGTGTGAATTCTTACGTGGCACAAAAGTAGGAGTGAATTATTTCTGAAAGCAGAAAAATATATCAATATAATTATTTTAGAATGGTGCAGAAGTTTGAAGTTTTGTATAATTATTTAATGGTTAACTAACCATGCAATGTTATATATTGTCGTCTTAACCAAGACCAAGAAGTCTTTCAATATACTCGAATTGAATTTAAAAGCAAGCAATTATTGATCCTAACTTGAACTATTCATTACGGAGGCAAGCTAGAATCAACTTCTCTTTGCCTTCTTATATTTCCATACGGCCATTTTTCACGGGCGCTTCTATAGCATCATTAATCCTATCACTATCACCATTAAATCTTTTCTCAAAGAAAAATTTTACAATAGAGAGTAAATTATATCACCATTTGGCCTTTTGACTACGGCTGTAAATATAATAATATACATGCCCTGCAATCCTGCAGCCATATATCCTGTAATAATAATCCCTAACCTGGAACATTCTCTGGAGTTTGGACGTGTACTCGAAGCCACAGGCCTGCTTGAGTTTGGAGATCATGGAAGCCTCGGCGTCATCGCTGGCGGACATGTGCTGCACCAGACGCTTGGCCAGCATCTTGCTGTAAAACTTCTGGAAGACGTCTTTGTCTTCTATGTACTTGAACACAATCATTACCTGTGCGGGTTAATGAACATTAGAGTGTCATTTAGGTGCAAATGGTCATTATTAGAGACAAACATTAGAGTGTCATTTAGGTGCTTATTGTTATTAAAGGCACAAGCATTATGGATGTAATCCAATTCAACTATAATAACTGATTTTAAAACAGGGCATGGAAGAGAAAAAAAAACAAGAATTATTTGAACCACCGCCAGGTCTACAGAAACTATCATACAAATTGGTAAATCAAAGCATAAAACAAGAATTTTCAACTAAATATTAACGCAAAATAAAGATTACTAAATGAAAAAAATTATTTTTATAGCAAAATTTCACATTGCAAGCATCAGTACTAGGAGCATTAAACTTATCAGAAGTTCAAAACTTATTCACGACTTTAAGTTTTCCAGTACCCATGAGACTCGAACATACATATATGTATATGACCCCAACGACTGACTCGTATCTAATGTCTCAATCTAATAGAAAGTTTTTATCTAAGAGGAACAGAGAAAAAAATATCATGAGATGAGCTGACCTGATTGAGCGTATCTTCGAGTTCAGCTTCCTCTGGGTTTTTGGAAGACTTTTTGAGGAGCAAGTCGCAATACTTGGCGAGAAGTTCAGGTGACTTTGAGGACGAGTTTGGCGGTCTCGTGACGAGGTTGTTGTTGATAAACTTGCCACACGCCTTGTCTAGGGCAGCCACGAAGCCCATGTCGTTGTTGAAGGCGGTGAGTGTCAGGGAATTGTACTTGCGGTGCACGCCCAGGATCGTCAGCACGTACAGTTTGGGGTCGTTGATGACGCTCTCTCCGCATCTGTTCGGGACGTCGAGCGAAATGTTACAAAGAATTGAAAAGCTGTTCAATTAAATGCTCAATTGAACAACTGAACTTAAAAAAATTGAGCTTAATTAAACAATTGAATTTAAAAGAACAATTTAAGCACGAAAATCGCGTGGTTCAGATTATTCAGGTTAAGACTACGCAGCAGACAGAACTCAAATTTAATTAGAACTAATAAGCTGTTCAGTTAAATGCTTGAGATGAAGAATTTAAGCACGAAAAATCGGGTAGTTCCGATAATTCAGGTTAAGCCTACGCAGCAGACATATCCCAAATTTAATTAGAATTAATAAGCTAATAGAAATGATAAATGCTTAAGAAACTATTGACAACTCGGATAAACGAAGACAAAATATAATGCAGGACATTTTTGGAAAAAATACCTCATGTTCACAATGTGTTATGAAAAGTAAAGCTGAAATCTTCTAGTAGTAGGTATATAAAGGAAATGAGTAAAAATTAACTTGATTAATAATAAAGAATGCACGTTGGATGGAAACCGACAAAAACGCATTTAAATTTGAAAGATTCTTGAAAAAGCTTTGAACATTTTCTGAAAAGATCATCAACTCGTACAACTCAAACATAACTCTTGTCGTGAGAAGCATTAACTCGTTTTGATCGTGATTTGTTTAGGACTATTGAATTATCAGAACAATCCCATGATTACTTTTAATTAATCATTTAAATTATATACATTAATTACGCTCTTAAATAGTATTTGTAATCCCATTTTGGTAATGGTACAGTCGTATTCGGTAATCAAGGGGTCTTTTGAAAGTTCAGAATTGAACTGTCACCAGATAATCTTTCAGATTACCGCAAATTTAAACAAGATTTTCTCCTAGATATAACCAAGAAAACTAAATCGCATTATTTGTTAAGAAATACGCAAGGCATAATCTTAAAAGACTCAGGAGCCATACTATCAAAACTCGTTCAAATACACGTGGCGTCCTAAGTGAACGTAGCGGTTGATCGCGCGTCCGTGTAGGTGGGTTCATCTTGAAATGCCGTCACCAATTTCTAACTGAGAAACGAACTCTTCAACTATTATTGATAGAACGGCCCCAGGTAAGATAGATGTACCTGTCGATGGCGGAGAGCCCCTGGTTGCTGATGTGCTGCTCCAGCAGACTGCGCAGCTCAGGCAGGCCGTCTGGTATCCTGGAAACGAGCTGGAACATTCGTGCGAGGTCGTCGTGTTTGTCGTCGTGCAGCAGGTGCTGGAACTCGGCGTGCAGCACCTCCAGGTGCATCTTGATCAGCACCTTCTCGACTGTCGATGCTACCTTCTCCAGGGTTGTTTCATGCAGGTAAACCTGTCATCAGAAATGTCCGGGGTCGCAGTTATTAATATATTAATAACACTGGCGGAGCTACAGTGGGGATTTAATTGAGTAGTAGAACATAATTTCATTAGAGCATTTAAGGCTTAAGACTAGGGTTAGGCACGGCCGCAAGTTTGAAAATGAGAGTTGTTATTGAGAGAACTAAAAGCGTGGCATGAACGTCCATCACCATCAGTATCGGCGGTTGAATCCGCTTGCTCATAACTCGCTTCACAATTTACATGCATTTCGATAGGATGAACTGTTCAGTGGCATCAGCAAGATAATCCACAGCAGAATAGGCCACAGCCTTTCAGTAAAATCAAAGAACAAATACCTAAGGACATGTGACCTATAAGCAAGTTCCTTTACTGAACCAAAAGCCTTTGCATGTCGATAAACTCAGTGTTTTTACCAACTCTACGTTGGAGACACAATCCACAATGTAAAAAAGGTATTTTTCTAAGATACTCAAAGGTGTGAACAAACCTGGACTCTCTTGCGTTCTTCCATTAGTCTGGCCTCAGCTTTCTTCATGTACTCAGGCACAGGATTGCTGCGGAGGAACTCGTTACTCTCACGTGTGTAGAAGCGTTCAGTGTCCTCGAGGAAGGTTTTCTCAAAGTGGTTCCGATACACCGTGAGAATCTGGCCCTTGGCGCTGGGATCTTCTTCGTTCAGACCTTAAAATATGATCATGTTAAAAGAGTTTTCTGATACGACAGTCTTCTCTCTTTTTTTGATTACGTATGAATGAGTTAATACAAACAAAGGAATAATACAAGTTAAAATTTATACTCTTTGACACCAAATACCTATATAATTAAAATATTACTTTGTTCTGTCGAACAAAAGAATTAATTTTCAATTATTATAAATAGGATACCATTCAAAAAACATATAAAGCATATCAACCTGAGTTTTGATCTGTTTTCGCAACAAGTCAAGATGGTTTAAATGATTCATTTGAACTTAACATCACTTTAGGACAATATAATTATTGGTATTAATTTACAACCACAATACAATCGACATCTCTTGTCAACCATATTTAGTTGGGGATGGAAAGGATTCACTCCGTTCAACACGGCACATGTTGACACAATGCACGTCATTCAACTCCACGCAGCACTTCATGCCACTCACCCAACTGCACATGGCAGTTCATGTCACTTACCGAGCTGCACATAGCAGTTCATGCCACTCACTTTGCTCCATATAACAGTTCATGTCACTCATCTAGCTCCACGTAGCAGTTCATGCCACTTACCCAGCTCTACGTAGCAGTTCATAACTCCTGATACAAGTCTTGTATTGATAGGTTCACCATTTCGCTCGCGCTCAATCAACTTCAATACGGCATTTGTGACCTGGAGATAAAGTTATGGAATACTAATTTATTATCATCATAGATACCGAATGACTTAGATTTACCGAATGATTTAAATGCTATTATGCATAGAAAAAGTAACATCAATACCTGAAACTTAAAAAAAAACCTTGTGACAGATACAAATATAACCCCATTATTGTGAGAAAAACTTGCCTGTTTGTTGAGAGGAGCAAAGAGATGGTCTCTCCAGGTTACAAGGGCAAGCTGATATATCTCATAAATGCCCTTGTGGCCTTCCTCGCACTCCCGCTTCACCCAGTGCCGGTTGAGGTAAGCGCAAACGCCATTCAGAACCTGACGCACAGACTCAAAGAATCATGAAATGCGCAATAAAATAATTAAACCTATCACATTGCTAAGTATCTCATTAAACGGCCTGCAGATGAATGTAAACAAAAAAAAAAATTGTGACACAACCTTGCTGAACAGTAATGAACATAGGTAATCAAAAAATCAAAGATGAGAAAGGAAGTGCCAAGGAGTCGATCGATAGTAATATAGCATTGTATCAGTTTACCCTCAATAAGAATGTTAAAAAAATAAGGAAGCTATTGTTTCACAGGAAATAGGTTTGAGGGATAGGAGTGAGGTACATAGTGGTTATAAAAATATTTACCAAGACATCAGTTAATGAAGTAATCAGTTCCTGAAATAGCTTACTTTACTAGAGAACTGGTACGCCTCCCACTGTTTGGTGTAGAAACGTAGTACCTCTTCATCCATTAGATCTACTCCATCCTGCATGGAACACTCATTTTGGTCACACTTATCAACAAATTTTGACTACTAATGATTATAGGGCTTTAACTAATAATTAAATGCAAACTAAAAATAAATTTGTGGCCAATTTCACTTATCATGATGGCAAAATATTCAAGTTAACATCTTTGCATATCCTAACAAGATATTTTTGGTTTATGTACATTATTACTCTCTAATTACTCTCTAATATACTCTAACCAAACATCACTAGAGTCTGAACATAAAACTGTAAAGCTCCTACAAATTACCTTGAGTAATTTCAAAAGATAGTTCTTAAGAAACTCTTTAACACGTTTATAAAGTTCAAGGCCAACAAATTGAGCACCACTTCCAGCACTCCAACTGCTGCCTCCACCAGAAGATTTCTTGCTGCGTCCGGCCCCACTGTTGGATTTGCTGGTAGACTGTTGCTGAACCTTAAGTAAGTAGGAATCAAACACATATTATATCTCACATTTCAAACACTTATAAGATCGCAGTATATTTTGCCTAATAGAATAAATCAAGAGGAAATGATACAACAAAGCCAATTTTCATAAATTTGAAGCATGGAAACAGCCCTCATACCCACTCCAAGAATATACTGGGAGATCTGCTTAGTCAAAGTACCATTGAAACTCAACTATTCTACAAAAATTTTGCTTCAATATTTTTCTGACAGATTGCTGAGGGTCAAGAAACAAAAGAAAAATCAATACGGAAATGTAGTTCCAATACACATAAGGCCACTGAGTCGTCGAGAAAAAATTGTTCTTGAAAAAAAATTTCAAGTTACAGCATCTGCACAGGTTAAATTTGAACCACAGCCTATTTTTTCCAGCAAACCATATTAGACAGAGGATAGGAACCAAAATTATGCTTTTCATTTCAGTATAAGGATTATTTACATATCTATAATCCTTCTAGGGTTATATACATGTTAACATAAACATGTTTATACATGTTTATTCAACACCATCAACTTTTTATTGCAATATAGATATGGACCCTACACCTATTGTTGAAGCTAAATAAGATTGATTGATAAAATCTATATTATAGATAACAGACATACCGTAACTCTAAATGTTACAGTAACCATATGACGTGTGGTAATAGTAAACATGGGTGTAGAGCTCTGAAGTTGAATATGGTAATAGATGACAAACAGAACCGTTAAATTGCAGTGACTTACTGATGTGCAGTAATTATAAACATGAGTATAGAGCTCCATGTAGCGTGGTCGGGACATGCCTTCCCCTTTATACACCTGCAAAGCAAAGACGAGTGTTGGAAAATTTTAAATATTCAATAAAAAATATATACACACATACTCTTAGTCAAATATTGTATTGTAAATATCACTGGCATTATCTTCACTTCCAAATTTTTAACCACCTATTTCCAGGCAACGAACATTTATTAAACATGGTCAAAAACTAAAATGCTGCATTACCAATGGTATTTGCATGGTGGCAAATATTTTAGCCAGTAGCCATTTTGATACCAGTTCATGCACTATCAGAAAGAAATTAAGCAAATAACTTAATCCCAATTTGTTTAATGAATACTGAAGTAAGTTTTACTGGTCTTACCTGTTCGATTCCTTCTTTGAGGTCACCCCAGATTTGGTCAAGATCTGTGAGTTTTAGGCACTGAGGAGAGCCCACTCCACTTCCACCCGGCTGTTGGCTGGAGCCTGACATATAGCCACTATTGCGAGATGACATTCTGCCTTCAGCTTTCAAATGCTGATTATGGCTTCAAACTGCTGATGAACAAGATACTTGATCATAAAAGAAGCTCAGCAGCCAAGTAATGATTATCAAAATCACAGAATAATCACAGAAAAAAGAGAGTATTTGTGAACAATTCCTTTGCTTTGAATGAAACCAAAAACCTCCAACTATCTTAGGGTATAGTCTGTAAGAAATGAAAAACTTAGAAGCACTTGTTAGGACATATATATAAATACTAAAGAAGAATGTTGAATGAGACCATGTAAAAGAGATAAGTGCCTTAAAACAATCATAAGCTATGTTTCAATTAAATATTTGTATTGAAATTGAATAATTAACCTTTCAACAATATTTTACAAAATTATTGACAATTAAACTCACAGTACCGTTATAAGATGAAAATTCTGCCACTACCATGCTAACAATCAATGTCTTGAATACATTCAAATAGAAATGTAATCAAATCATTCAGAAATACATTCCAATTTTATTTTTACTCATCATAGAACTTTATATTTGTTTTGGCTGAATCACCTATAACAAAATGTACAGACACATAGTGCAATTAGACATTCATTTTATATTACCTTGGTAATTTGGGTTTTGGGAACATAAAACTTAAATTAGAGGAGCGGCTCACAGAGGAGCAGAAAACCTCCCACGCTGACAGCCGATATCTCACTACGGCTGCCAGCTGTGCAATGAAGCATTCACTACTAACGCTCACTGTTGTAGTTGTGTGTCCAGAAGAACAATGCAATAGAGTCTTCTAGCATAAAAATTTTTTTCCAGTATGTGCAGTAACCCAAAATAACTCTAATCTTCAAGATCATCTATAAATTAATATAAGCAACATTCTTCCTCATACAGCCACTGGTATGCACAGAAAAACTTCTGCCAATAATCATTTTGACTTCAGTTACATGTATTTCTTTGTAAATTTAACACTTTTTGTTTTAAATCAGTAAACGACCAGTTGATCAGTTGAGATGGCAAGCTGTATTGCACTTGACTATCATTTATATAAGTTTTAAACCAAAATACTTGGTAAAATTATAAAATATTTAAATAAAAGACAAGTAGTATGATTAAAATTTATCAGAAATCAAACATTACCTCTGGCACAGTTAAAATGATAAAAATAGAAAAAGCCATTGGCCAATGAGGCAATGAAAGTACAAAACTTGAAGATTATTGACACTTCACTAAAACTAAATGAGAAGAGGATGCAGCTTGACTTCTTGCAATGAGTTATTTAAAAAATTAAATAGAAAACAATTTTTCATGCGAGAATCTCATTTTTCTAATAAATTTGTAAATAATCTCATTAGATGTTTGATATTAATTAATTAATGGCTACTTCTCAATACTTATTTAGCAGTTGTTGTTGTTATGATTCAACAGTCTCATTTTTACAAGAGACCTCCCTCGCGCAAGTACGACACCACCGATAGGGGGTCGCTCCAGAGCTGTAGCCTGTAGGGCCGAGATTA
Source organism: Hyalella azteca (assembly GCF_000764305.2). Taxonomy (NCBI): domain Eukaryota; kingdom Metazoa; phylum Arthropoda; class Malacostraca; order Amphipoda; family Hyalellidae; genus Hyalella; species Hyalella azteca. The sequence continues at coordinate 101,848 of NW_025947465.1, forward strand.
TGTGGTGGTGTTGTCTGAGGTCCTGCCAGAGTGGACATTCCAGGAGAATGTGAGTGATTGTGTGAGGAACTCCTTGGCTGGATGGACAGGTGTCTGAGTCTGCTTGGCCAATTCTGTTGGCGTACGTTTGTAGTGAGGGGTTGTGGCAGCAGCGAGGCCTAGCTAGGTGTACTCTGCTGTGCAGAGAGTGGATGAATATTGCAAGATCTTTGGCGACACTTCAGTAGCAAAATTTACGCCTTCAGAAGATCTTGCCGACACATTTAGATTGTAATTCTCCTATTTAATATATTTGTAAGTCTTCAGCCAACTATTTAGAAAAAAGTAAGGTTTCCAGTACGTTGGATGGATCAGGATGCAGTAAAGCTTGTCCGGAAATTGGTTGCGATGAGTTCCCGCCAAAAAAATGTAAACAAAATCATAGTTGCAGTCACATTAGAGCAATCAGATGCATCATCACATGTTCAGTTGACACTTGCGGTACAATTAGACTGTTTTTAGGGTAAAATTAGTTATTTGGAGTAACACGTGCATGCAACCTTGTAAATAAGTTTGTGGCTTTAAAATAGTTTTTCATTACTCAGCGTAAATGGCTTTTCATTGAAAATTACCCGGCGACACATCTTGAAAATGGTCGGCAACACTTTGGGCTTAAAAACCCATATATTGGCGACGCTGCTTCCACCTTCTGCACCCTGGGCCATGTACTCTCTCCTGTCTAGGGAGCTGGGTTTATGTGCTGCTTATTTCAGGTGGTTTGTGTCCAAGGGCTTTGTTCTTGCCAGCCAGCTCCAGCATTCTAAGTGTCATAATTGTGAGCAAGTGTTTTTTTTTTGTGCTGGAGCCCGCCAAGGATGATCATCATTAAACTTTTTGCAACTCAGAGGAAAGCTTTCTACAGACAAGCTGGAAGCACTGAGATGCAAATTAGCAGTGCAACAATTTTTGTTCAAGAAAAAGAATGTCAAGAATTAAGCTGCAACAAGAGCAAGTTTCCGTGTGTCGCATTATTTGGCAAAGCAAGAAAAACCCTTTACTGATGGTGAGTTAATTAAATTATGCATCACTGAAGTGGCCAACTAACACTGTCCAGAAAAAGAAAAAAAGTAGACTTTCTTAAAAACGATCGGCCCTTCGGCAATTGCAGTTACCAAAAATTGGTGGAAGAAACATGTGCAGCTCTGAAAAAGGGTTTGTTGTTGTTGTTAATTGCCCAGGACCGCTGCTCGGCGGCGCCCACGAAGAGGCGGCGGCTCCGGGGAAGGAGGGGGGAGCGGAGGTTCCGCTTCAAGGATGTCGGTGAAGGATGGGAGCGACAAGAGGAAAGCCGCAGTTGGCCCAGGGTTAGACCAGAGGTCCAGTGGGGTCAGCGAGGTGGGATGCAAAGGGCAGTTGAAGAGGTGATGGGTGGTGCGGTCTATTGCACCGCACTCAGGGCAGAGTGGGCTGTTGGCTGCACCAATGCGGGCAAGGTACGAGTTGAGCCGCGATGAGTAGCCCAAGCGGAGTTGGGAAAGGGCGCTTCTGGCCGCCCTGGGGAGGGAAAGCTTGCTGGACAAGACAGTGGGGGCAGGGGTCAGAAACACCTTGTTGGGAGCTGCTGAGTAGTAGTAGTAGGGGAGAGGTTTCTAGCGCTCCAGATCAGTTTCGTCTATTTCGCGCCGAAGGTGCAATATTCGGTTTGCAGGGTCAGGTTTCTTTCTTGATTTCGGGCTCGTATCCATCTGGTCTAGGGTGTATACTTCTTGGTTTCCAAGGTGCAGGCTTGGTCCATCTTTTGTTACTCCATCTCAACCAGCAATGTGATGACACAAATGTGGTGTTTTGACAAAGGTGTGGGTCTATTCTGACCTATGTCATGGCGCCGTGCTAGATTTCCGTTAGCAGGTTACACTCGATTAGGTATTGTCTAAGGTTGTCAGTTCTGAAGATGCTTCGGGGAACTTCCCTCAGCATCCTAGATAGCATTTCATTAGGGCTGAGGGCAGTAGTGTTGGGGTGGTAGTTTTGCCTGGTATCACTGTGGTTCGGGCATTCCGCCATAACATGCAAGACCGTCAGGGGTACCAAACAATCATTGCAATGCGGCATTGGACGGCGTTCAATCAGGTAGCTGTGAGTGAGGCGCGTGTGGCCGATCCTTAGTCTGCACAGCGCTACCTCCATCTTCCGGGATTTCTGGTATGATGAGGTCCATGCTTGATCACCACGCTGGTATGATGAGGTCCACACTGCTGAGGCCAGGTAGGATGAGACAGCGGAGCTGTGCAGGGTGCTGAGGGCAGCGGAGTAGGATTCGGGGGGAAGGGATCCCTCTACCAGCAGGTGAGAGACAGAAGGGAGGAAGCGGGACTGAAGCGTGTGCTTCATACAACGGGGCCCTGATGTCTGGGTGACAATAGGGTAGCTGGGGTGGTGTGGACATAGAGCACAGGCCAGGAACTGCGAGCAGAGTAGAGAGAGGTGTTCGGCCACAGGTAAGACCTCAGCTTTGCTATGCAGGTGGGAAGCAGAGGCCATTAGAAGAGATTCTGTGGTTATGCGGAGGGCAGAGTTTTGAATGGATTGCAGCTTGGAGATTGCCAAAGGAGAGGCGTTGGGGAACCACACTGGGGCAGCGTAGGTGAAGAGGGACTTTATAAGAGCCTTGAAAGTCACCAGGAGGGTTTCCTTCTGCTGTCCCCAGCTGGTTCCGGTGAGGGACTTGAGGATGTTGAGGCGCGGGCAGGCTTGTTGGCATATTTCAGCGATGTGGGGCGAGAAGGTGAAGTGGGGGTCAAAACTGACCCCAAGGATCTTCGGGGTTCGACAAAGTGGGAAGTCGGACCCCTCCCAGTTGACGTGAGGGTCTGTTTGTGATTGATGGGTGTCAGAGGTGAAGAGGGTAGAGTGGGATTTGGGGATGGACACCGATAACCCCTTCCAACAAGCCCATGCAGCCACATCGGAGGAGTGGGAGGAGAGGACTGCAGATGCGTCGTCGATCTGCATGGCCCCCGCAGCGGCTGTGAAATCATTCAAATAGGAGGTGATTAGAGGGACGGTGTTGCGATCCGGTCAACAGGGGTTCACAAAAGCTATGTGAAGATTAGCTCAATCACCCTAAGATATAATACCTAGCTAAGCCTACCTCCAACCCTGAGAACAAATTTGGGACAATGAAACACAGGTCATTCCCAAACAACACTATACTTAAGCTAAGAACAAAGCCAAGAGCCATTGGTACAGGATAAACCCTAGGGCACCAAATATCCTTTACAGGATAAGCTAGGCAGCCACCCTCCAGAGGAAAATCCCAGAGAGGTGACTGTAGTATTCCGTTCAGGAGCCGAATTTTACAATATGGTCCAACTTTGTGGTAAACAATAATATTCAACAGAACATCCTAACCTGTGACATAAGGGAATCAAAATTACAGTAAGATAAGCAATAGCCTAGAAGTCTTGGTTGGCACGGAGACAAATAAAGGTCCTGGAAAGGAGAGCATAATAAGAAATGGCAGTGATTCCTCAACAGTAGACTAGTACAGTAAGAGCACTCTTTACCTGGTCCATGGATCGCCCTGATGTATAGCACTAAGGCAGTGTAGTTGCATCACTCTCATAGACACCACAGGCACACACAAGCACTCCCCCTCACAATAACACCCCAGGTACTCACCAGTCTGGTAGAAAGGTTCCACAGAAGGTTACTGACCACAGGTGAAACCGGACTGGGTAGCAGGAACCAGGAACCTCAAGAGAGGCAAGGACTGTCATGACACTCACTATGTCTCCAAGTGAGTTAAAGAAACCGAGACATTAGCAATATGACAAGAAACAAGGGTTACATTGGTTAAATAATAATATTGATTAGGGCTCATATTCAACTTGGTCACAAGACTAATTTATCAATAAGGTTTGTTAACCAACTGTAAGAAAGTCTCTGCCCTCTGGCTAAACAAGCATATTAAAACAGAGCCTTGGTTAAATATGATCATTGACTAGTCAAATACAGAAAATAAGCACCAATATCAATGTCTAACCCTAGTTCGCAATACCAGAATTGAAGGTGACGGGTGATAATAATGGGCACACATATGAATGAGTCACCTACTAACACTATCTGCCAATCATTAAATCACTACAATCACATCACTTGTTGGCCGCACAAATGGTTAACTAAATCACTGGTGGTCTGAAGGTCAAAGCCCCACTATACTTTAAAAAGTCAGCATCAGGCAGGTATTTGTAGTGACTTGCAAATATGTAGGAGTTTAAACAAGTGTATCCAAATGAAATCGCTTAAGACTTGCTCTTGAACAGGACTACTATGCAGCTAGCTCAGTTAGTTAAGTAATGATAACAAAGCCTAGGTTGACATTTAAATAATGAGCTTCAGCAAGGTGATCTTCAAGGAGCTGCAGTTTGGAAGATGAGAAGACTCAGGACAGGAAGGTCAGGACTGGGCAGGTTTGGGCTCCAGGTCACCTCAACAGCATGTCAGCTGGGTCCCACACTGACTGCTCCTATCAAGTTAACAAAATAATGGGACTAGAGTCTATGGTCTTTAAGGGCAGTTATAGGGGATGTGTACCTCAAATCAGGAGTATTTTGGTTAGGATTTAAACAAGCAATAATGCATCAATCAGCAAGAACACAGAACAAATGTCCAAGCAATATGGCAAGACAAGAAAAGCAAGCACAGTATGGCAAGGCAAACACTTGATTTGAGATTTAATAGTTGTAATGATTCAAATTCAATGTAAAAGCATTCAGGTAAGTGAATAAAGCAATTCGAAACAGGAACAAGGTGACATTAAACAGGTAACAAAGTAATATTTTCGTTTGAGGAACGAAAATCTAATTAGAGCTCGGAGTTTTAGGCTGTTTGCTTTTAACATTTCGAAAGCTCTATTTGATCTTTGGATTGTTTCTTCCTCGAATTTAATCATATCAGTAAAGAAAAAGTTAGAAAGCCGCCTTTGGCAGCTTTTCTTCCGTTGACCTTGAGTGGTGCCACAGCTATGTAGGCGCGGTCTGCATGCTCTCAATCGTAGCACTGTCCGCGTAATAAAGTTTGGGGAGGAGGTGGTCTCAGCACAGCCTGAAACTCCGAGCTCTAATTAGATTGTTTTCGTTCCTCAAACAAAAATAATTAGAGCAAACTCCGTTTTAGGCTGTTTGCTTTTCTACCAAAGTCGCCCTTTAGGGTCTGGGGGAGGAAACTTTCAGACTCCCCTGAGAGGTAAAAGAAGCAATCAAGATATTTAAACCAAGGTCTACTTAATTGGTGGGGCAATGCAAATGTTAGATACAAAAGTGTAGGCACTAATTAATGACCGTTCTCCCTGCCACGAAGTGTATTTTGGGAACCGATAACGTCCTCTGATAGCAACGGATGAATACGTTGGGGGTGCTCCAGAAGCCGTTGCGCATGATTTCCTCCATGGATACGTTGCGCATCCAGGCAATGGAGTGGCTAGCCCGGCGGACGTCAATCTCATTCCTAACAGTCTTACTTTCTATGAGAATTTAATCAGGAATCGGATTGAAAAACAGCCAATAATTGCCGAAAATTAATCACGTCAATATTTAGTGCCCTCAACTTTTTTATATATCGGTAGTAATGGAATACGAGTCGATATGAAAGTCTTGTGGCAAGAAAACAAGACAGCCATTCTCAAATTAAAGAAATACGATAGAAGATAAAACAGCCAACGCCCGTAACAGAAACAATAAATGACTACCTTTTGACCTTTACTCATCTCGTTAAGTTACTGAGAAAAAAATTATCGAAACTTGCTCCTGAAATAATCGTGCATCTGCGTCGATTTTTTGAAGGATGTAAACTCAAATTTATACATAATTATTTTGAACAGGAAAACAGAACTCGCGCATAGATCTCTGGTTACCTGCTGCTGTCGTGGGGTTTGCTGCTCGATCGATTACTGCGTCGGTCTCGAGATCGCGATCGACGGCGCCGACGATCCCTGTCACGGGATCGTGAACGTGTTCGCGACCGCCGATGTCTCCGGCGATCTCGGCGGTCATCATCGCGGCTCCCGTAATGGCGGTCAGAGCGCCGGTCGTCCTGACGTTCGCGATCTCTGCACACAATACTCAGGTTATGTCTCTGCACACAATACTCAGGTTTTGTCTCTGCACACAATACTCAGGTTATATCTCTGCACACAATACTCAGGTTATGTCTCTGCACACAAACAGGAGCGACCAGAATTTGGCTGGATTCCTCTGCAAGTAGGTGGACAGGACTTTCTTAATCCAGGTTGAGTGGGAGTGAGTGGAAATGGCGGCTGAGATATTGTTGTTGAGGTCCAGTAGGCTGGGGTGGTTGGGGTCCAGGGCTCGGGTTCTGTCACGCTCGTGAATGAGAGGGATGGCAGATGGTGGGAGGTTGGGAATGAAATCCCTTCTACATCTGCAGGGGATGTGTCGGCGGGCCGCCAAGGTGAGAATCCTTCTAAAGAGGATCTCGCCCTGGGAGCAGGAGGAGGGGGCAGCAGCAGTGCTAAAGGCGGCCTCTGTATCGGCGGTATAGCCCTCCCAGTCTGCTCGACGGAACTTAATGTAAGTGCGTGTAGGGCAGTTGTTGGGGGGTTCAGTGAGTCCAAGGAGATGGAGATGGGAAGATGGCCAGAGTTGAGGCGGGCGAGTGGGGTCCAGGCAGCGGGTTTGTTGGGCAGATTTAGTTAGTTAAAAAAGGGTTAGTTGGGCAAAGCTGCTGCAATTGCAGGGATGCGGGTTGTCCCTAGCATTTGGTTTTTCATTGCATTATTCACCAGCAGGCACTGTGTGGCAAATATATGGATTTATCCTCTGTTATGAAACCTGTTGTTTCAATAGTAAACTACATTTGTTCTCATGGACTTAAATATTGTAAGTTTTGTGCTTTCTTAGAGCAGATAGAAGCAGAATATCCAAATTTACCCTATCACACTTCCATTTGTTTGCTTACCTGTGGCAAGGTGTTGTAACAACTTTTTCAACTCTGAGCAGAAATTTTAGTTTTCCTGAATGAAAAGAAACAACCCTATCCACCGAGTATCCACTACACACATTGGAAATTAGCTTTTCCTGTGGAACTGATCACACACATTAATGAGTTCAATCTTAGATTGTAAGGCAAAACAGCGCTCATTTGCGACATGTATACCCAAGTGAAGGCGTTTCAACAAAAGCTATTCATGTTTGATACCCATTTGATGAGGAACTGTTTTATGCACTTTCTATGTTGAGAAAAGTTTGAGCAAAAAAGCTCAATCTTCATTCCTGAGATGATTTACACAAGGCATTATTTGCAATCTGAAACAGCAATTTCATTAACCTTGTGCTGATCTTGATGCATCTGCAGCAGGATTAAGGATTTTCCAAAATTCTTTTGATTGTGCCTGCCATCTGAACTTCAATTGGAAGCAATTGATCTGCAAGCCAATGACGCGTTGAAGGACAGGTTCATGTTCAGAGAAGGTAAACTGATCAATTTTAATGTATCTGTCAAGCGATGAATATGCTCATCTACAAGCATTTTTTGTGGTTTTATTTTCATTTTTAGCACAACCTATTTATGTGAACAAACATTTTCTACAATGAAGGTGTCAAGTCTAGCTACAGGACAGGCTGGACAGCATTATCTGACAAACATTTACAATCAATTTTGATGATAGGAAGCATAGTGGCAAGGCATAGAGTTTTTTAGACTTTCCTTCAAGTTCAATTTCAAGTCCTACAACTTTATAAGTAGACCAGAAAAGTATCATGGATACCAGCATCATCACCAGGGAGCAGAAGATGGAAGCAGTGTCGCCAATATATGGGTTTTTAAGCCTAAAGCCTAGCCGACTATTTTCAAAATGCGTCGCCGGTAATTTTCAATGAAAAGCCATTTATGCTGAGTAATCAAAAACTATTTACAAGCCACAAACTTATTTACAAGATTGCATGCACGTGTTACCCCAAATAGAGATGCAAAAAAATGTTTTTTTCCAGAGTGTTTTTTAGTAAGAAAACGTTTTTTTATGTGTTTTTTTTTTTTGTTTGTTTTTTATTGTTTTTTTTCTTTCGTGTATTTATTTGGGATCAATATATCTATACCCTTAATATACATTGAAATGATGTGTTTTTAAATCTTATTTAACATATCTCATGTGTGATTTATAATTTATCAAGCCTAATACTTCAAGTTCAAAGCTTAAAAGGGTAAATAAACAAATTTTTCATTTCCTTATTGTACTCAAAAATCAAAGTACTGTATGCAAAAAATACAAAAAATAAATATTTTCAAAGCATTCCATTTTCAGTCACTCACCATGACCTATGAGTCTAAGACTATTTTCAGTCCCTCCCAACCAGATACCAGACTCTGATATCAAAATCTGTAGAAAAAATAAAAGCATCTAAAAAAAGTACTCCATTTCAAGTAAACATATTGAAGTCACTTGTGGTATGTGACGTGGGTCACGTGCCTCATTGAGTCGGCATCACTCACCATGACTCGTGAGGCATGATTCACTCAGAGTCACTATCACTTATCACTGTATCACCAAGACTTGGAAGAGTATCTTCTTGTTGATCTCCATCAGGGTCATGAACATCATCCATGTCCGTATGGCTGTCAGTGTCACTGTCTGACTCATTTTGATGCTCTTGGTTTAAGCCTGCAGTTGTTAACAATCGCGGCCATTTTTCTGAGGCTGAAGGCAATGCAGCAGGTTCATTATCGGCATCGTTGATCAATTGTAGGTTATGCCCTATATACACCAATTTGCCCGCCCTCTCTGCTGTCAATCTATTCCACCTGTCACCTATCATCCTGTGGCCCTCAGGTAAAGTGATTATGGATTTATTTGCATTTATTTATGTTTTTCTAAAAAAAAACAATAAAAAACATGTTTTTTTAGGCTGATGTTTTTTATTAAAAAAAAATGTTTTTTTATTAAAAAAACATGAGTGTTTTTTTACGTCGCATCTCTAACCCCAAATAACTAATTTTACCCTAAAAACAGCCCAATTGTACAGCAAGTGTCAACTGAACATGTGATGATGCAGTCTGACCACTCTAATGTGACCACAACTACATTTTGTTTACATTTTTTGGTGGGAACTCATCGCAACCGATTTTTGGACAAGCTTTACTGCATCCTGATCCATCCAACATACCGGAAACCTTACTTTTTTTCTAAATAGTTGGCTGAAGACTGACAAATATATTAAATGCAAGAATTACAATCTAAATGTGTTGGCAAGATCTTCTGAAGGCGTAAATTTTGCTACTGAAGCGTCGCCAAAGATCTTGCAATATTCATCCACTCTCTGCACAGTGGCATCATCATACATGATACATAGGATATTGGCGTAAATCTTGAGTAAATGAGAAAATTAAAAATGAACAGATTCTAGAATTTTTACTGGTTTGCCACTATGATAGGAAGCAGTAATTTTGATCCAGAAGGACTAGAACTCAATGCTATTTTGCTGGAAAAGAAACAATTTCTTTCCTCTTGTTACTGCTGTTTCACATTAAATATTTTTTTCAGATTACACTCTAATAATTATAGCCATAATTAGGTATTATGTCCCCTCTGTATATAGGCTAGGAGCAGTGCATATCACGTCAATTATTGATTAGGATTAAAGATTAAGCAAAAAAGATGAGACGAAAGATAGTGCATATAGTTGCTCTGTAACACTAAGTGCAGAAAAAATATTTATTCATGTGCTAATTTTCACAACCACATTTTATTAGTAATTTGTGCAACTCTCCCTCCACTCATGAGCTTCTCTGGCCCAGAAAGACAAAGGTTTCACTTTTCAGAAAGCTTGCTCTTGGCCCTTTGTGAAAAAAGTTTGGAGACCCCTGCTCTTACTCTTAGACCAGTGTGGAATTCCAGAGGGGTAATATATTAACTGGTACACATAGCAAATCGGAAAGCAGGACCCAAAAATCTGGAACGTCCAGCACACTTCCACTTTCAGTCCATCATCATCACTGATGAGTCTCTGCAAGATGCCACAGCTGTTTCATTGAAAAAACAGCGCTTGCATCATCACAGTAACAAGAATCCAATCAACGCTTGAACGCATCCAATGCAACAGTCACAAGAATTCAATCAATGCTTGAACGCGTCCAACATACTGTCACAGGGATCCAATCACCGCTAGAACGTGTGCAACGTCACTGCCACTGGAATCCAATCAGTGATAGAAAGCTAGAAAGGACCGCCTCAAATGCACATAATGTTAACGCACTGATGCTAACTTAATGCGTAATGATACAATTCTTATTTCAAGAGCATAATACAATAGTGTAGTTATGTCATTATTGATGGAAATCACGAAGAATAACATCTTCACTATGTACACTCACTCACAAATACATGAAAAACTGCCTATGATTTAATCCACAAATACAAAACTGACCACTGATGCAATCAGCTGAGACATACAATCTCCTTTTGTTGCAATCAGCTGAACAAAAAATGTAAACAAAGAAGGTAGCAGGGATACCAACTACACCGGCAACTAATGTGAAACCGACATCAATATAGTCATGTGAAAAAATGAAAGATACAAATTCTTCTACGTTAAAAATTCATCAGTAACTGACATTCAACAGAAATCAGAATGGTTTAATAACCTTTGTAAATATTATACATGCATGCAGAATCAATCGTGTGCAACAGTGGCAGGAATCTAATGATGGTTAGTGGTTAGTTC